>NC_069503.1:1027699010-1027904010 GCF_027579735.1 Bombina bombina | reverse complement strand
CTAAATAAAGGTTTAACCCCTAAACCTCTGGCCTCCCACATCACTACCACTAAATAAACCTATTAACCCCTAAACCGCCAGCCCCCACATTGCAACAACCTAAATTAAACTATATTAACCCCTAAACCTAACCCTAACGTAACCCTAACCCTAACACCCCCTAACTTTAACATAATTAAAATAGAGCTAAACTAAAGTTACAATTATTAACTAAATAATACCTATTTAAAACTAAATACATACTTACCTGTGAAATAAAACCTAAGCTAGCTACAATATAACTAATAGTTATATTGTAGCTAGCTTAGGTTTTAATTTTATTTCACAGGTAAGTTGTATTTATTTTAACGAGGTAGACTAGTTAGTAAATAGTTAACTATTTACTAACTACTTACTTAAAATAAATACAATCTTACCTGTGAAATAAAACCAAAGCTGTCTTACACTAAAACCTAACATTACAAAAAATAAAAAAAACTAACATTATAAAAAATAAAAAACACTAAAATTACAAAAAATAAAAACCTACCATTACAAAAAATAACAAATAAATTATACAAAACAATAAAAAATATTCCTATTGAATAAACTTAAAAAAAAAAAAACCACCCCAAAATAAAAAAAACGAATCTATAATAAACTACCAAGGGCCCTTAAAAGGGCCTTTTGTAGGGCATTGTCCTAAAGTTAACAGCTCTTTTGCTACAAAACAAAACACCTGAAAAGTGCTTTTGTATGGACATTTAGCTCTTTTGCTGCTCAAGCCCTATGTTAAAAATAAAAACCCACCCGAAACGAAAAAAAAAAAACATTACACAAAATAACAAACACATTTTCAAAAATAATAAAATGTATTCCTTTTCTAATACCTATTTAAAAAATAAACACCCCAAAATAAAAAACCTAATCTAGAATAAACTACCAATAGCCCTTAAAAGGGTCTTTTGTAGGGCATTGCCCTACGTTAAACAGCTCTTTTACGGAAAAAAAATGGGCATTGCCCTTTAAAGGGCATTTAGCTTTTTTGCTGCCCAAACCATAATCTAAAAAAAAAAAAAACACCCCAAAAAATCTAAAAAAACCCTAACCTAACATCATTATCCATTTCATTGATTCATCATCCAATAGAATGTGAGCTGCTTCAATCTTATTGGCTGATTTGAAAAGCCAATAGGATTTTAGCAGCTCTAATTCCTATTGGCCGATTCAAATTTTTCAGCCAATAGGAATGCAAGGGACTCCATTTTAAAAAACGGCTCCCTCTCATTGAAGATTCAGTGTATGGCGGTGACCATATTAAGAGGATGCTCCACATTGGATGTCTTCAGGATGGACCTGCTCAGCGCCACCGGGATCAAGATATTAGATGCTGTCTGGATGAAGATAGAGAGGCCGTCTGCATGAGGACTTTGCCTGCCTGGATGAAGATAGAAAAGGCCACCTGGATGAAGACTTCTCGCTGCCTGGATGAGGACTTCGCCGCCTGGATGAAGATAGAAGAGGCTGCCTGGATGAAGACTTCTCGCCGCCTGGATGAAGATCGTTCGAGCGGGACTTCAAAAACTGTAAGTGGATCTTCGGGGGTTAGTGTTAGTTTTTTTTTTAAGGGCTTTTTTGGGTGTTTTTTTTTTTTAGGTTATGGTTTGGGCTATTCCTAAACAAGCTAAATGCCCAAACAAATGCCCTTTTACAGGGCAATCGGTAGCTTAGGTTTTTGTTAGAGTTAGGTTTTTTTATTTTGGGGGGATGGTTGGGTGGTGGGTTTTACTGTTGGGGGGTCTTTGTATTTTTTTTTACAGGTAAAAGAGCTGTTTAACTTAGGGCAATGCCCTTCAAAAGGCCCTTTTAAGGGCTATTGGTAGTTTATTGTAGGCTAGGATTTTGTGTGGACTTTTTATTAGATTAGGTGTAATTCTTTATTATTTTGAATAATTTTGTTTGTTATTTTTCGTAATTTAGTGGGTTTTTTTTGTAATTTAGTATTTTTTATTTTTGTAATTAGATACTTTGTAAGTGTTAGGATTTTTGTAATGTGTAGTTTAGTTTTATTTAATTGGCAGTTTAATTTAAGTTTAATAATTATATTAGTTTAATTGTTACTTTAAACTTAGTTTTTTAATTTGACAGGTAAGTTTTAATTTAATTTAAGATAGGGAAATTGTAATTTTAATATAAAGTTAGGGGGGAGTTAGGTGTAGGAGTTACTAGTTTAATTTAGTATATTTTGTTGTGGGGGGGCTTGCTGTTTAGGGGTTAATAGGTTTATTATAGTGGCGGAAGTATAGGGCTTAATAACTTTAGTACAGTGGGGACGATGTGGGCGGACCGCAGATTAGGGGTTAATAATATTTAAATAGTGTTTGCGATGTGGGAGGGCGGCAATTTTTATGGTTAATAACTTTATTTTAGTGGTGACGATGTCGGGGAGCGGCGGAATATGGGTTAATCATTAATTTTAGTGGGGGCGCTGTTGGGAGCGGCAGAGTAGGGGTTAACAAGTTTAATATAGTATTTGCGATGCAGGAGGGCCTCGGTTTAGAGGTTAATAGGTAGTTTATGGGTGTTTAGTGTACTTTCTAGGAGTTTAGCTATGAGTTTTATGTAACCATTTTGTAGCATAAAACTCATAACTACGGCTTTTAGATTGCGGAACAGATCGTGTTGGTATAGACTGTAACGCAAGCTTTTTAGCCTCACTGCAAAACTCGTAATGTCAGCGCTATGGAAGTCCCATGAAAAAACATAATTTTTACGTGTGCAGGACTGATGTTGCGTTACAGGCTAAAAGGCTTGCGGTACAGCTATAGCGACAAGACTTGTAATGGCTGCAGTGCTCTTTTAACGCTGAATTGACGAATGCACAACTCATAATCTAGGTGAAAGTTAATAAGTATATTAAAGGGACAGTCTAGGCCAAAATAAACTTTCATGGCTCAGATAGAGCATGTAATTTTAAACAGTTTTCCAATTTACTTTTATCACCAATTTTGCTTTGTTCTCTTGGTATTCTTAGTTGAAAGCTTAACCTAGGAGGTTCATATGCTAATTTTTTAGACCTTGAAGCCCACCTCTTTTCAGATTGCATTTTAATAGTTTTTCACCACTAGAGGGTGTTAGTTCACGTATTTCATGCAGATAACACTGTGCTCGTGCACGTGAAGTTATCTGGGAGCAGGCACTGATTGGCTAGACTGCAAGTCTGTCAAAAGAACTGAAAAAAGGGCAGTTTGCAGAGGCTTAGATACAAGATAATCACAGAGGTAAAAAGTATATTAATATAACTGTGTTGGTTATGCAAAACTGGGGAATGGGTAATAAAGGGATTATCTATCTTTAAAAACAATAAAAATTCTGGTGTAGACTGTCCCTTTAATATAACTGTGTTGGTTATGCAAAACTGGGGAATGGGTAATAAAGGGATTATCTATTGTGTTAAACAATAAAAATGTTGGTGTAGACCGTCTCTTTAAATAAATTACAAGACTGCTGAAAAAAAATGCTAATTACAAGATGTTTACCTTCCCTTTAAATCTCAACTTTATTTCCTTTTTATTTTCATTTATATTCAACGGACTAGCCATTAGCTAAAAGAACAGCAGCTTTTTTTGCCCTTTAAGCTTAGTACAATGTACCAATATCAAGTGTCAAGGCATCTCTGAAATATTAGCATTTCTGCAATGACATTTATTTAATTAAGGGTAAAGATAATTGATATGCTCAGCTAGAACAAAAAGATAGCTAACAATACATTTCATGAAAGATTTTTCTGCTAAACTTATTAGGTTGAAATCAGCATTGTAAATAATCTGACATTAGTTAATGATTTGCTATTTTGCTCAGTTGTGAATGCACAAATCAAAGTTAAGTACATTAAACAAATGATTCATTAAAAAATAAAAATCCAGTGAATTTTAAATAATAAATAAAAAAAACGTGTGATTAGTTTTGAACGTCAACTTTTTTGACAGGACTTTTTTGCATCATTAAATGTGTGAAAATAAGAAAATGAAATAAAAAAGAATAATGTTACTTCAAGGACATAAAGGAATACATTTGTGTGAGTGAGAAAAGTCTTTTTTTTTTTTTAAACGGATATGAAACAGCGCTCCTTTAGTAAAGTATATATGCTACAGATAGACCATTTAATTTTAAGCAACTTTCTAATTTACTCCTATTATTAATTTTTCTTCATTCTCTTGCTATCTTTATTTAAAAAGCAGGAATGTAATGTATAGGAGCTGGCACATTTTTGGTAACTTTTGCGCGCAATTTTGCGCTCAAATTCATTAACCAGAGTGTTTAGATCTCTTTAATAAAAAATATGTCCCCCAAATATATAGTTATATATTCATATACCTCTATATTTTAAATATGCTGTGCAACGATGCGTGACTTACCCCCTTTGTTTCGCTAGTTTCTGTACCTTGCACTATGGCAGCGCGCTCTCATGAGTGCAAAGTTTCAATTCAATGTGAAAACGAGGTAGGGTTTGCATTGCCCTTTACTTGTAACACCAGCACACATTTGCGTGCGCCAGTATTACTGAGTGGAGCGCAAATATCATGCTTGCAATAGCACAATTTTGCGCTCCACTCGTAAGCTAGTCTATTATCTCCTTGTAATGGGAAACAAGAACAGGCTTAAATGCTGTAAATTGGATATCACTGCCCCCTTAATGATGAATATTTAACTTCCTTCATCTAAGAAGTCTAACGTATCATCCACCACCCCGTTTATTCACATCAAATCTTCACGGTCCATCTTAGGCTTCTATATATTTTATTTCAATCCCACCAACCTTAGATGTTAGTATGAAGTGTGCTTTAGCTATGAACAGCTATTTTTTTATATCAAGCTTTACAAGGCCATGGTGTGTCGCCTACTGTTATATCCTCTCGCCTAAAAAGTACTATTTATTGATAACTCAGTTAAAGGGACAGTAAAGTCATAATTAGACATTCATATTTAGACAGAGCATACAATTTTAAAAAAACTTTCCAATTTACTTCTATTATTAAATTTGCTACCTTCTCTTGTTATCCTTTGTTGAAAGGTTTATCTAGGAAAGCTCAGGAGCAGCAAAGAACCTAGGTTCTATATACCGATTGTCATTGGCTCACCCCATGTGTTCAGTTAGCAACCAGTAGTGCATTGCTTCTCCTTCAACAAATGATACCAAGAGAATGAAGGACATTTGATAATAGAAGTAAACGGGAAAGTTTAGATTTCATGTCCCTTTAATGTATAATAGTTATCGTAAATTACTATATTTTATGATTTACATGTTTTTTCTGCTAATGAAAGAATAAGAGATAAGCTAACCAGAAGGTCTATGGTTTAATTTATAGTCACATTCCATTTAAACACTGTTTAATATAATTTGGTACTATCCTATTAATCCTTTTGGTATTATGTGAGTATTATAGTGTATTGTTCTATGTACCACGGTTGTATTTCACACATTTTTCTATTTCTAAACTTAATTATAAAATTTATAAAAATGATGGTTCTAAAAAATAAAAAATGGTGGAGCTATTTTTTTTTTTTTTAATGTAGCCCCTTTTGGTGTTTCAATTGTGGTTGTGACCTTTATGTGGAATTGAACAGTTAACTGCAATTCAGTAGAGCTTCTTATATTTTCTTAGTAAAATCTTTTATTTGAACTTTAAAACAAGAAACCTACGATACATCATAAAGAATAAGAGCTTTTTAAGTAGATTTAAACTCAATCAAGTATTACTGAGTCTGACAACTTTCATTAACCCCAAATTTATACTCATTAAAGGTGACTCTTTTTGTCAAATACAGTAAGAGGAAATTACAGAACCCACAGTGCAAAATTATGTAATCATTTTCCCCAATGTTTGCTGTTCCTTTAACTTTAGTGTTTAAACTAAAACTTTAATAATTTAACTGACTATTTTCATTTTGTTTTTTTAAATGTAGCAGTAAGCAAAATTCAAGCATTAGTTTTCTAGCTTTCGAGACATTGATTGGTTTTGAGGCATGTATATCTTCTCTACCATCAACCTTCTGCTACTGAAAACAGCCCTGAGTTACTTGACTCATCTGGCAGCCATAGGGTTTACATTTGATCAAAGCACAATTTTATTAAATAAATGATTGACAGGAATGCTTTATGACACATGGCACAATATTTAAGAAGACCTTTTTGTACAATATCCCAAAACAAGCCAGATAAAACATTTAAAGACACAATAAATTGTTAGATTTATTGTATCATATTTTATTATGCTTTTTAAATGCATATTTCTATACTTACAGAAATAGCTGCCCTCTTATGGGGTATCATGGCCCCCCTTGTTTGTTATAAGAAATTAGAAGGACATGTGACCAATTCAATAAACAATTGTGGAAATGAGGGGATAGGGGTCCCATAATAGCCCTCTCTCCCAGGGTCGGCTCCAGAACGAATGAAATGGGGGGGCATTTTTTTTCACGAGGGGGCACGCATTTACAAAGCATGTATGAGAGTTAAAATAATATCAGACCTACTGTGGCAGTCCAGGGGTTACATTTATCAGATCTCTGGCTGCACAGGAGTTAGATTTGCTTATATTTCTGGAGGTGCAGGGGGTTACATTTGTCATATCTCTGGCAGTGTAGGGGCTACATTTTTCATATATATATATATATGCTATATGCAGTTAATTCCAGCCCAGGGGTATGAGACATATGCAGGCCAGTTCCCTAACAGCCCGGGTACTAGCACTTACAGTTACAGAGCCATCAAGGAAAAATTGAGGAGCGCCAGAGCGGGGTAACACACGCTATCTTGAAGCAAGTTGAAGCCCCCAATATCCGGACTCACTGTACTGTGCTATACTGAGCAACACCTGGAAATAAGTCAGTTGACCAGTTTATCTGCAGAGAGATGGGATTCCTTGAGGTATTTCCAATGAATACACTGCAGACAGATGTTTGCATAGTGTGTCACATACCTGTACAATGTACTGTATGTCACTACCTGTTACAAGTAATGATAGGGATGCCACTTGGCTAATATTTTAGCTAGTATGTTTGTGTCTAACAAAGGTAGTACTGCTGCAATCATGAGATTGTATGGCCATTTTAACCCATAATTATTTTCTTGTGATTATTGGAATTTATTAGAAAAACAACGACATTATAAGTTTATAGTAATATTTAATCTTTGGGTTTAATTTTGTATTACATTTTTCATTTACCAAATAGACAGATTCTCTTAATTATGCTAGTACAAATAAATAAGCAGCTTTATATATTTATTTTGTGAGAAATATGTTAAATAATAATACAATTTAAAAAAAATCCTCATTATCCCCTAGTGTCACACTATCTCAGTCCCATATGACGTCTCCCACATATGACACAGCCAGTGGACACTGTTTGCATGTGTAGCTCTACCAATGACCCTACTAATGATCAAATAAGCTTTAATGTGACAATAAGTTTGAGTGCCAAGCATTACATTACTTGTACAGATATTATTAATGATATTTACCAGCAATCTAATCTTCCCTCATAAGCACTCCAAGAGCCCCAATGAACAAGCTATCAGATCCTGATTTAATTATGTGCAGGAGATGAGACTTTAGATAAACCAGCAGCTCTTAAACTGTACAGTAACTTACACATCATTATCAACTTAATCATCTATTAATGCCACAATTATAATAGATATTTTCTAAATAGGAAAAGAGAAGTTAATTCTGCATGAAAATCCCAGAAGCACTGATAGTTTAATTCCACTTCAAAACCTTTTTGATTACAATGAAAACCTGAATATAGTTGTGGTTGTGCAGCTATACCTATACCTTTGGCACAAACACACTTAACAGCTGTCACGGCACACTTACAGACAACTTAGAAGAGAGCACAAGTTGCAGTTTCCATTTAAAATGACTGGATATCAGTAAGTGGTCTACAGACCATGAGGAGAATTATTTATTTCTTAGGAAAAACAAACAAACATGAGACAGCATCTTACCTGAATCTCTGGTGCTCAGAGGAAAACGTTAAAGTAATGCAGCTATCCACACACTGTGTAACAGACAGACAGTGAAAGCCGGCCGGCCGGGATGGAAGAGGGATCAGACCATGAGTGCTGGTGATTGACAGAGCGCCACACACGCTTTAGGGTGGAGGAGGAGCTGACTGCTGGCACCTTAGAGGGAAAGAAAATGGTGCTGCTGGGCCCTCCTAAGTGGCGGATCTCCAGGGTCCGGTGGCCGCAAATGGTTTATGGGACCCTGGAAGTTCTGTCACTTTTAAAATGTAAAAAAAATATATTTTTAAATCACTGCTCTCCAATTATGCGGTTGGCCTGGGGGGCACAGCATTCCATTTGGTTAAGCATTGCCCCCCAATGCCCCCCCTTGGAACCGACCCTGCTCTCTCCTTTCATGCAAACCCCCCAGTGTCTATTAGTGCACATTATCATAGTTTAATAATGTAGTGGAATTTGCCAGTGGCTCACTGAGAGCATTGGTGAAGGAGAGGAAACCACTTAATTGCGCTACAGAGGAAAACTTCCTAGAGGTAGGCACTCTCCCCAAGTGCCTAGATTATGAAACAAAGCAAAGAACTAAGCAAAGGAAGTAACTTATTTAGTTCAGATGGTGTCAAGCATGTGTGGTGGCAACCAGGTGAGGAGCACAAAGACAAGTGTGTCTATCCTACAGTCAAGCATGGTGGTGGGAGTGTCATGGTCTGGGCCTGCATGAGTGTTGCCAGCTCTGGGGAGCTACAGTTCATTGAGGGAACCATGAATGCCAACATGTACTGTGACATACTGAAGCAGAGCATGATCCTCTCCCTTTGGAGACTGAACCGCAGGGAAGTATTCCAATATGATAATGACCCCAAACACACCTCCAAGACTACCACTGCCTTGCTAAAGAAGCTGAGGGTAAAGGTGATGGAGTGGCCAAGCATGTCTCTAGACCTAAACCCTATTGAGCATCTGTGGGCCATCCTCAAACGGAAGGTGGGGGAGTACAAGGTCTCTAACATCCACCAGCTCTGTGATGTACTCATGGAGGAGTGGAAGAGGACTCCAGTGGTAACCTGAGAAGCTCTGGTGAACTCCATGCCAAAGAGCCTTAAGGCAGTGCTGGAAAACAATGGTAGCCACACAAAATATTGAAATTTTGGCCCCAATTAGGACATTTCCACTTAGGGGTGTACTCACTTTTGTTGCCAACGGTTTTGACATTAATGGCTGTGTGTTGAGTTATTTTGAGGGGAGCAAATTTACAAAGTGTAATTTCTTCAGTGTTGTCACATGAAAAGATATAATACAATTTTTACAAAAATGTGAGGGGTGTACTCACTTTTGTGAGATACTGTATGTGTTTATAGGTGAGAGGGGTTATAGTAAATCACACTGTTTCTTTAAATAGCAAACAATACTTTATTATACACACCTAAACAGACAAGCAAATTGTATAAAATCATATAAAATCACACATGTGCTAGAATATGTTATCAATATAAATGGGGATTATGCTGCAGTGTTAAAAATATATATCCTCCATAGGCTGCTGTTTGCTTGCCCTTCCAGAGGAACGCTTGTAATCAGACTTGATACGTGTATGTTCCAAGACTTCAGCTATGTGAAGTTGGGATGTGCCGTGTGTGAGAAACTTTTTGCTGAGAAATCCTGGAGTGTACCAAATATTCGACAACCGGCTTCTATGATCGTCATAATGGTCCTGACCAAAGGTAGTCACTGAGAGCATTATTCACCTTCCAAAATTTCCCTAATCGAAAAAATTGAATAAAATATATAATCTGAATATACACAGAGTATTATAAAAAAATGTGTGCCGTTTGTATACATAACTCTTCAGCAAACAGTGTTTAACTGCAGCAGAGGATTCTGCAGATTAAGTAAATATTGTTTCACCTTTTTGTTACTAAAATTTGTTTAAATATAGACTCCTTCGTGTACCCACAAAGTAGATATAAATCATAACAAGAATAGAAGTGTACAGCATAACAAAACCATTTGAAAGAGCTTTTTTGTTCTTGTTTGCCCTTGATAGGTGTCTGATATCTGCTTAGAATAGCTAGTGAAGGCTAACTAAACCAGCCTTAAAGGGACACTGTACCCAATTTTTTTCTTTCGTGATTAAGATTGAGCATAACATTTTAAGCAACTTTCTAATTTACTCCTATTATCAAATTTTCTTCATTCTCTTGGTATCTTTATTTGAAATCCACAAATGTAAGTTTAGATGCCGGCCCATTTTTGGTGAACAACCTGGGTTGTCCTTGCTGATTGGTGGATAAATTCATCCACCAATATAAAAGTGCTGTCCAGAGTACTGAAACCAAAAAAAGCTTAGATGCCTTCTTTTTCAAATAAAGATAGCAAGAGAATGAAGAAAAATTGATAATAGGAGCAAATTAGAAAGTTGCTTAAAATTGCATGCTCTTTCTGAATTACAAAAGAAAAAATTTGGGTTCAGTGTCCCTTTAATATAAGTTATGGTAAGAAAATCCCATCAACTAATAGATCTCTGTGAGGGGAAAGAGAAATATCTGCCTCCATGACAAAAAGACACGTATAGAGTATGATCCTGAAAATAGACAACAAAAGAGCCCTTATCTAAAGCCACTGCAGAAGATCTGAGGGGGTAATCTTTTCTTGCAACAGTAACCCACTTATTATCTGTCAAGCTCTTAGTTTTTCTCTCTATGCTGGGACCCAGGAGCTAAGAAGTGGTATTACAAAATACGACTAGTGGTCATTAGGGATCTTGGAACAGAGCTAAAGTAACCAACAGGAAATCAGTAACAAAGTAAGAGAGTTGTAAGGTTCTGGCAAACACACAAGCTACCTACACCATAAAATATATACAATGCTACCATAGAAATTGTAGTTTTATATCATATTGACACCAGGCTTTGTACTTTTTTCTTTGCAAAGAAATGATGCTCCTATTTGACCCTTTATGCAAAAGACTAAATTATCAAATGATAAGTAACTGGTACATCTAAATTGCATATGGTTGGTGGAAATGAGGTGAGACACTAACTTCAGAGAAATAAAAAAGATTGATCAAGGAAACTGTACTACTCTTGCTACCTAAAATAAAGCAAAATACACATAAGATATCACATTATATAGAGCAGAGAGTATTACTTCATATGATAGGTCCTATGATCATCTTGATATGGCTGAACATAGAAAATGCAGGAGTAAACCTTTTAAAGATATTATATTTTTTGGTCTACTGCGTTCATCACATTTTTCTTTTTCTGCCCACAACTTTTAAAAAAAAAAATGTATGTGGATGCACATAACGCATTAACAATAAGTAAAACCAAGTTGTTGCCCAGTAAAGCTGATAAATATATATGAAGATGCTTAAAGGGACACTGAACCCAATTTTTTGTAGATCAGCAATTTTAAGCAACTTTCTAATTTACTCCTATTCTCAATTTTTTTTCATTCTCTTGGTATCTTTATTTGAAAAACAAGAATGTAAGTTTAGATGCCGACCCATTTTTGGTGAACAACCTGGGTAGTCCTTTCTGATTGGACAACACCAATAAACAAGTGCTCTCCAGTGTTCTGAACCAACAATTGGCTGGCTCCTTAGCTTAGATGCCTTCTTTTTCAAATAAAGATAGCAAGAGAATTAAGAAAAATTGATAATAGGAGTAAATTAGAAAGTTGCTTAAAATTGCATGCTCTATCTGAATCCTGAAAGAAAGAAATTGGGTTCAGTGTCCCTTTAAGCAACTGACTACTACTTCCTAACATGTCTAATGTCAGACAGAGGTTGCAAACATCAGACTGACAAGCCCTGCTTGCTCGCAATCTTAAATTCTGACAGCGCATGCTGCTGTGGAGGCCCTGAATAAATGTGGATTGGTTCCTTCTATGAGATTCTTGCCCACACAGAGATTAATAAGTGGGGGAGGAGCCCTTAAATGCATTGGCCTCTATTTAACAAAGTCTGGCTGACCTGATCCGACAGTGCGGATCAGGTCCACCAGACCTCGCTGAATACAGAGAGCAATACGCTCTCCCTATTCAGCATTGCACCAGCAGCTGACAAGAGCTGCTGGTGCAACGCCGCCCCCTGCAGACTTGCGGCCAATGGGCTGCCAGCAGGGAGGTGTCAATCAACCCGATCGTACTCGATCGGGTTGAATTCCGGCGATGTCTGTCCGCCTGCTCAGAGCAGGAGGACAGGTTATGGAGCAGCGGTCTTTGTGACCGCTGCTTCATAACTGCTGTTTCTGGTGAGCCTGTAGGCTCCACAGTGTGAATAGTGGTCCTGGACAGGCTAGTAGTGTCTGTCTCTTTGTCTTGCTTTTAAATTACAGATGCTTTTTATATCATTTTAAAATAGATACACTGTTTATATCCATACTTTGTATTCTGCACATTTGGTGATTTTATGTAACACTCTGTGTATTTGTTAGCTACAATAAAACAAATTGTTTACTAGTTATTTTGAATCGATTTCGTTTTTTTTTTTTTCTTTTGGCACTATCTATATTATTTAAATATTGCATTTAATAATTGTTGAGATAGCAGCCTGAAATAAATATTGTATTATATCTATTATTGAACATATTGCAGGGTGCTCTCAAAAATAAGATAATTAATAAATGGGGGCCAAAGGGTTAATTTGCAATTGCAGTTACATTTTTTGAGGTTTAAACATGCTTATTATAAAATTGTATTTACAACGTAATAATAAGAAAATAGTATTTCTTTCTTTCATGTAATTAGCAAGAGTCCATGAGCTAGTGACGTATGGGATATACATTCCTACCAGGAGGGGCAAAGTTTCCCAAACCTCAAAATGCCTATAAATACACCCCTCACCACACCCACAAATCAGTTTTACAAACTTTGCCTCCTATGGAGGTGGTGAAGTAAGTTTGTGCTAGATTCTACGTTGATATGCGCTCCGCAGCAGGTTGGAGCCCGGTTTTCCTCTCAGCGTGCAGTGAATGTCAGAGGGATGTGAGGAGAGTATTGCCTATTTGAATTCAATGATCTCCTTCTACGGGGTCTATTTCATAGGTTCTCTGTTATCGGTCGTAGAGATTCATCTCTTACCTCCCTTTTCAGATCGACGATATACTCTTATATATACCATTACCTCTACTGATTTTCGTTTCAGTACTGGTTTGGCTTTCTACATCTTGTAGATGAGTGTCCTGGGGTAAGTAAGTCTTATTTTCTGTGACACTCTAAGCTATGGTTGGGCACTTTTTTATAAAGTTCTAAATATATGTATTCAAACATTTATTTGCCTTGACTCAGGATGTTCAACGTTCCTTATTTCAGACAGTCAGTTTCATATTTGGGATAATGCATATGAATAAATCAATTTTTTCTTACCTTAAAATTTGACTTTTTTCCCTGTGGGCTGTTAGGCTCGCGGGGGCTGAAAATGCTTCATTTTATTGCGTCATTCTTGGCACTGACTTTTTGGCGCAAATTTTTTTTTTCTGTTTCCGGCGTCATACGTGTCGCCGGAAGTTGCGTCATTTTTGACGTATTTTGCGCCAAAAGTGTCGGCGTTCCGGATGTGGCGTCATTTTTGGCGCCAAAAGCATTTAGGCGCCAAATAATGTGGGCGTCTTTTTTGGCGCTAAAAAAAAAATAAGGGCGTCACTATTGTCTCTCATTATTTATTGCTTCTGATTGCTAGAAGCTTGTTCACTGGCATTTTTTCCCATTCCTGAAACTGTCATTTAAGGAATTTGATCAATTTTGCTTTATATGTTGTTTTTTCTATTACATATTGCAAGATGTCCCACGTTAACACTGAGTCAGAAGATACTGGAAAATCGCTGCCTGGTGCTGGATCTACCAAAGCTAAGTGTATCTGCTGTAAACTTATGGTATCTGTTCCTCCACAAATGCAGAGGAAAAAAGCAAAAAATGGGTGTTTATACAGTCAACAGAGGAACAAATGTGTGCTGATATCCACAGTTGTAGATGAAAGCATAGCCTACCAGCCCAGGTAGGTACTGTACATAACTTCCACCAACTGACTTAGTAGAAATCCTCCGTTGTCAAACAGTCACAAGTCACAATAGTCACCCAGGGTTCCTCTCTCCCTGGAGACCAGTAGAGAGCGCAGGAAAACGGATCTTACGGTTACAGGCCAACAAACGTCCAACATGTGGGACAGCACTTAATGATTCTAATTGGCAAAGTAACACAAACTCCCCTTGAACAAGTAGTAGGCAAATACCTCATATGTTGTTGCTCCAGCGGCTTTCCTGTTGTCACACCGGACTGCAACGAAGTATGCCAAACTGCAGAGGGAAGGCTGTCATCGATCCCTGGTCCTGCAGGCTGTTTCTTAAAGTCCGCCCGATCCACAGCTCACAGCCTCAAAATCAGTGCTCACTAGGGCCCAAAAGTGCAAAATAACGAACAAGAGAACAGAAGCACCTGATACTGGCCGTTAGTATTTAGAGTAAATTTAATGAACAGGGTATAACTTCACAAAGTACAGTATACAAAGTATACACAGGGCACATGACCCTAGTCAAAATCGAACAAACAATACAGAGGGAGTGAAAAATTGTAGAGCTAGTGACAAAAAAGTGGCTAACGCGTTTTGGCGTGAGCCTTACTCATAGCCTCTTAAAACACAAATAAACCATCGAAGTTTAAAAAACCTAGCTCCTAATCTGATTGGTTAGCGGGAAACACACCCTGCAACTTGTTAGCCAATCTAAGACTACTAAACTAATTGAGTATACACCCCCCCCCCCCCCACCACCCCCTGTGAATGCACAATAATAAATAAATAATGATAATCTTCATCACTGAGTTCTCCAGACCAATACTTATGAACCGGAAAAGACTAGCCGGTTTATTAAACGTACCAGGACGCTGGTCGGATAGTGCCAAAATCCAGCCCCGCCATTATGGAGATTCTCCGCTCCATTCATTGACGGAGTCAGAATCCAGGGCTCAAAGTGGGAGTGAACACACGATCTGATCATTCCTGATAGGATAACACCTGGGAGCATAACCAATAATACCACTAAAACCCGCCTACGTGTCATACGTCAACGCAGTTTGTAAACAAAGTAAGCCCAATAAACATGATCACATATCCCCACTCTACAGAGTGAGTGAAGGAAAAACCTATCAGAGCCAAGACTGTGTGGGAGCGTGAAGAGAGCAAAATATGTAGAAATCTATGAATACAAAGGAGCCAATATATAAATCCAACCAAACAATAGGAATAATATTAATACGAATAATATTGTAGTCAATTACCCATCCGGGGAATATAGTCTGATCAATCTATAGTCCACAACAATCCTATTCAGAGTGGACCAATCTATGGATCAAGTGTGGTCAATACTATACACGTCACATACACAAATAAACCAATAAATGAAGAGTATAGACATAGAAGGAGAGCTCAAAAACCGATCAGTCAAATTAATTAGCAAGGGAATATGACTATATCCACATCATCATAGATAAGGATAAGAAAAAAAAGAAAAAATGATACGCTACAACGGGTAGTGGCAGAGGCGAAAGCTCTACTTCTCCAAATAAAGCATAACAAGTACCTACGGGACCAACAGGACTACGACCTGAACAGGGTCTACATTTGGAATAAAAGGGACAGATCACTCCTCCGAAGGGAACAGAATAAGAATACCTTCCATCCTAACCAACAACGTGGTGGTCACAGACACAGAAGGAACAGAGGAAGGAGGGTTAATTTTTATGAGAGTGAGGGTGAATCTGAGGGTTCAGGGTCAGGGTCAGGAGGTGAGGAACATCCACCTGTCCAGAGCGTTAGACCCAAGGAAACCCTCCCCATCCTCAAAGCACCCACTCAACAATTTTTCTCCCAGACCAACTATAGAGAAGAATCTACTATTGACACGGGGATAAGAGCAGACAGTCGCGCTCGGGACCAAACACAGCTAGAACAGGTTTTTTCCATACCCCAAAAAACACCAGAAGGGGGGGAGGAGGAAACCAAAGCATGAGCCAAGGTGCAGATCATCAATACAAAGAACAGCGGAGGTACCCACAGAGAAGGGGAAGAGGAAGGGGGAACTACAGGTTCTGAATGTCTTCAACCTTTCCAGTTATACCCCGGATGCTCAGGAATTTGAAGTTCTCATCCTTGGATTGACTTTTGTGCCTACAGCTGACTTTGATCTGTTCAGGACACTGCTTAATGTTAATAAGCTGATACGTGACTTGACCTTAAAGAAATTCTTTAAGATGTATCCCAGAAGAGGAGCTGCTGATGAGAGTCATGATGCCATTCATTTTGGGGTAGACTCCAGGCCCTCAGGAAACCTAAGGGATAATTCTCTCAATTTCCAAGAATTTTGCGATATTGGGACCTTGGAATCTGTCTCAGAAGGTGGGGACAATTACCCTACCGTCAACATTGGATTACCCACATTTAAGGAAAAGTCTAGCTTTTACCCTATCCAATGCAGAGGTAGCCTTCTGGAGAAATTCCAAAACAGAATAGAAGAAGACCTCACTTGCCTATACTACAAATCTGTGAGAGGAGAACAGAGTAACATGACTAGGAAACAGAAAAAAGCACTGGAGAAGCTTAGTAAGAATGAAGGGATTATAATTAGAGCCGCTGATAAGGGTGGCACTATAGTTTTGCAGAATAGAGAGGATTTCATTTCGGAGGCCCTGAGACAACTTACTAGTATGGATGATTATGCAGTGTTGCCAGGGGACCCCACTAGAGCGTACCGGTCACAATTGGCCTCCCTTGTAGATGATGGGGTGGAAGGTGGGTTTATTGACCCTGATACAAAGGAATACCTTCTTTTATCTAACCCTACAATCGCTACTTTTAACCATCTACCAAAGGTTCACAAATCTTTGGTGGATGTACGGGGGAGACCAATTGTGAACAGTATCGGGTCATTACTTGAACACCTTTCGGAATGGCTGGATGATATTTTGCAACCACTAGTGAGTACTCTATGGAGTCACCTGGCGGACACTAAACATGTCTTGAACCTGTTGAGTCAATTAACATGGGAGACCAACTACAGATGGCTCACTGTAGATGTTAAATCCTTGTACACCTCCATCCCCCATGACAAGGGGTTGGAAGCTGTACGTTTCTTTCTAAACAGATATTTTGGCAGCAATTCCCGGTGGTGGAGTTTGTAGTAGAGGTAACTTGGTTCCTCCTCACTCACAATTATTTTGAGTTCATGGGACAGTTCTATCTCCAGAGACGTGGGACAGCCATGGGAGCAAAGTTTGCCCCGTCCAATGCTAACATCTTCATGGGATGGTGGGAACTGTCCCACGTCTTTGGAGAACGGAACCCTTTCAGAGCTAACATCATTTGGTACGGCAGGTACATTGATGACCTGCTATTTGTTTGGGGAGGAACCGACTCTCAACTTGGAGAATTCGTGGCCGGGCTGGATAACAATGATTGTGGATTAAGTTTTACCTCTGAAGTACAGGAAAAACGTGTTGACTTTCTGGACATCACACTGGAAGGGGTGCAAGGCCAGGGGATCAGCACAGAGGTTTTCCGTAAACCCATAGCTGGGAATTCATTGTTACACGCCTCGAGCTGTCACCCCAAAAGGGTTTTTAGGGGTGTGGCTAAGAGCCAGTTCATTCGCCTGAAGAGAAATTGCACGTTGCGTACTGCATATGAGAAACAGGCGGATGACCTGGCTCTGAGACTCAAAGAAAGAGGTTACGATTCACCAACGATTATGAGGGCAAGAAAAGTTGTAGAGAGGATCCCTAGGGAGAAACTTCTGACTTTAGGCAAGAGGAACAAGGGGGGTGGTTCAGATTTATACAAATTTGGTGACAGGGTGTCTTTCATCACTGACTACTCCAAGCAGTATGATGAAATCTGCCGGATAGTGAACAAACATTTCGGCCTTTTGTCGGCGGATGATGGGCTGACTGACACAGTGGAGAGGGGTATCAGATTTGCCTACAGAAAAAACAAGACGATAGGTAATATGGTTGCCCCTACCAAGATTTGGAGAGAACTCCCCAATCAGACATCCTCTTGGTTGACATCTTTGGGAGTATTTAAATGCCATTACCACACTTGTGTGGCATGTGAAAGGATTATTGTGGGGGACAAGTTTGTCTCCACGGCGAGTGGGGAGAGATTCAATATAAAATATTGTCTAAATTGCAGACAAACTTACATTGTATATCTCATCACTTGCAGCTTGTGTTCCTTACAGTATGTGGGACTCTCAACACGAGAGGCCAGAACTCGTATTAAGGAACACATGTCAGACATCAGGATTGGCTCCAAAACGACTCCCCTGGTTAGTCACTTTGTTGAGACTCATAATAAGTCACTAAGGTCCTTTGTTTGGACCATTATTGATAAGGTTCCCTTAAGAAAAGGCCAGGGAGATAGGGTCAATAAACTTGGAGAAAAGGAGGCATTCTGGATCTTTAAGTTAAAGACCAGGATTCCAAGTGGCCTCAATTCGGAGTTTGACCTGATTAATTTTTGGTCTAAATAAACTTTTGGTCTAGAAGAATTTTTGGTCTCGTTAAATTACTGGTGCTGTTATGCTATATTTCAAGTTAGGCTTTTGATCACGTTATGTTTGGTACCTCTATCTGGATTGATAGAGTGAGAGGGGGGTATATCCCGCTACATTTCTTTTGCGTAATCTCCTAAATTTATTACAATTTTTTCTGTATTTTCTCATTTGTTTTATATCCATTCCAATTTGGGGTGGTTTGGAAGGCCCATATAGGCTTTGCAACATTTGTAGTTTCTGGTTTGAATGATACATCTTTGGACAGTGTTACATTTTACGGGTTTCAGCTTGTTTGCTCCCCTTATGTATCTGTGCCATGCCGGCATAGTTGTGTCTGTCTTTCTTTATCAATACTTTTTTCTTATCCTTATCTATGATGATGTGGATATAGTCATATTCCCTTGCTAATTAATTTGACTGATCGGTTTTTGAGCTCTCCTTCTATGTCTATACTCTTCATTTATTGGTTTATTTGTGTATGTGACGTGTATAGTATTGACCACACTTGATCCATAGATTGGTCCACTCTGAATAGGATTGTTGTGGACTATAGATTGATCGGACAATATTCCCCGGATGGGTAATTGACTACAATATTATTCGTATTAATATTATTCCTATTGTTTGGTTGGATTTATATATTGGCTCCTTTGTATTCATAGATTTCTACATATTTTGCTCTCTTCACGCTCCCACACAGTCTTGGCTCTGATAGGATTTTCCTTCACTCACTCTGTAGAGTGGGGATATGTGATCATGTTTATTGGGCTTACTTTGTTTACAAACCGCGTTGACGTATGACACGTAGGCGGGTTTTAGTGGTATTATTGGTTATGCTCCCAGGTGTTATCCTATCAGGAATGATCAGATCGTGTGTTCACTCCCACTTTGAGCCCTGGATTCTGACTCCGTCAATGAATGGAGCGGAGAATCTCCGTAACGGCGGGGCTGGATTTTGGCACTATCCAACCAGCGTCCTGGTACGTTTAATAAACCGGCTAGTCTTTTCCAGTTCATAAGTATTGGTCTGGAGAACTCAGTGATGAAGATTATCATTATTTATTTATTATTGTGCATTCACAGGGGGTGGGGGATGTGTGTATACTCAATTAGTTTAGTAGTCTTAGATTGGCTAACAAGTTGCAGGGTGTGTTTCCCGCTAACCAATCAGATTAGGAGCTAGGTTTTTTAAACTTCGATGGTTTATTTGTGTTTTAAGAGGCTATGAGTAAGGCTCACGCCGAAACGCGTTAGCCGCTTTTTTGTCACTAGCTCTACAATTTTTCACTCCCTCTGTATTGTTTGTTCGATTTTGACTAGGGTCATGTGCCCTGTGTATACTTTGTATACTGTACTTTGTGAAGTTATACCCTGTTCATTAAATTTACTCTAAATACTAACGGCCAGTATCAGGTGCTTCTGTTCTCTTGTTCGTTATCTGTTCCTCCAGCTGTTGTTTGTACTGATTGTCATGACAAACTTGTTAATGCAGATAATATTTCCTTTAGTACTGTTACATTACCTGTTGCTGTTCCGTCAACATCTAATGCTCAGAGTGTTCCTGATAACATAAGAGATTTTGTTTCTAAATCCATTAAGAAGGCTATGTCTGTTATTCCTCCTTCTAGTAAACGTAAAAAGTCTTTTAAAACTTCTCATTTTTCAGATGAATTTTTAAATGAACATCATCATTCTGATTCTGATAATGGTTCTTCTGGTTCAGAGGATTCTGTCTCAGAGGTTGATGCTGATAAATCTTCATATTTATTTAAAATGGAATTTATTCGTTCTTTACTTAAAGAAGTCCTAATTGCATTAGAAATAGAGGATTCTAGTCCTCTTGATACTAAATCTAAACATTTAGATAAGGTTTTTAAATCTCCTGTAGTTATTCCAGAAGTTTTTCCTGTCCCTGATGCTATTTCTGATGTAATTTCCAGGGAATGGAATAATTTGGGTAATTTACTCCTTCTAAACGTTTTAAGCAATTATATCCTGTGCCATCTGACAGATTAGAGTTTTGGGACAAAATCCCTAAGGTTGATGGGGCTGTCTCTACTCTTGCTAAGCGTACTACTATTCCTACGGCAGATGGTACTTCCTTTAAGGATCCTTTAGATAGGAAAATTGAATCCTTTCTAAGAAAAGCTTACTTGTGTTCAGGTAATCTTCTTAGACCTGCTATATCTTTAGCGGATGTTGCTGCAGCTTCAACTTTTTGGTTAGAAGCTTTAGCGCAACAAGTAACAGATCATAATTCTCATAGCATTATTAATCTTCTTCAACATGCTAATAATTTTATTTGTGATGCCATCTTTGTTATCATTAGAGTTGATGTCAGGTATATGTCTCTAGCTATTTTAGCTAGAAGAGCTTTATGGCTTAAAACTTGGAATGCTGATATGTCTTCTAAATCTACTCTGCTTTCCTTTTCTTTCCAGGGTAATAAATTATTTGGTTCTCAGTTGGATTCTATTATCTCAACTGTTACTGGAGGGAAAGGAACTTTTTTACCACAGGATAAAAAATCTAAAGGTAAATTTAGGTCTAATAATCGTTTTCGTTCCTTTCGTCACAACAAGGAACAAAAGCCTGATCCTTCATCCTCAGGAGCGGTATCAGTTTGGAAACCATCTCCAGTCTGGAATAAATCCAAGCCTTTTAGAAAACCAAAGCCAGCTCCTAAGTCCACATGAAGGTGCGGCCCTCATTCCAGCTCAGCTGGTAGGGGGCAGATTACGTTTTTTCAAAGAAATTTGGATCAATTCCGTTCACAATCTTTGGATTCAGAACATTGTTTCAGAAGGGTACAGAATTGGCTTCAAGATAAGGCCTCCTGCAAAGAGATTTTTTCTTTCCCGTGTCCCAGTAAACCCAGCGAAGGCTCAAGCATTTCTGAATTGTGTTTCAGATCTAGAGTTGGCTGGAGTAATTATGCCAGTTCCAGTTCTGGAACAGGGGCTGGGGTTTTATTCAAATCTCTTCATTGTACCAAAGAAGGAGAATTCCTTCAGACCAGTTCTGGATCTAAAAATATTGAATCGTTATGTAAGGATACCAACATTCAAAATGGTAACTGTAAGGACTATCCTGCCTTTTGTTCAGCAAGGGCATTATATGTCTACAATAGATTTACAGGATGCATATCTGCATATTCCGATTCATCCAGATCACTATCAGTTTCTGAGATTCTCTTTCCTAGACAAGCATTACCAGTTTGTGGCTCTTCCGTTTGGCCTAGTAACAGCTCCAAGAATTTTTACAAAGGTTCTCGGTGCCCTTCTGTCTGTAATCAGAGAACAGGGTATTGTGGTATTTCCTTATTTGGACGATATCTTGGTACTTGCTCAGTCTTCACATTTAGCAGAATCTCATACAAATCGACTTGTGTTGTTTCTTCAAGATCATGGTTGGAGGATCAATTTACCAAAAAGTTCATTGATTCCTCAGACAAGGGTAAGCTTTTTAGGTTTCCAGATAGATTCAGTGTCCATGACTCTGTCTTTGACAGACAAGAGACGTCTAAAATTGATATCAGCTTGTCGAAACCTTCAGTCACAATCATTCCCTTCGGTAGCCTTATGCATGGAAATTCTAGGTCTTATGACTGCTGCATCGGACGCGATCCCCTTTGCTCGTTTTCACATGCGACCTCTTCAGCTCTGTATGCTGAACCAGTGGTGCAGGGATTACACAAAGATATCTCAATTAATATCTTTAAAACCGATTGTACGACACTCTCTGACGTGGTGGACAGATCACCATCGTTTAGTTCAGGGGGCTTCTTTTGTTCTTCCGACCTGGACTGTAATTTCAACAGATGCAAGTCTTACAGTTTGGGGAGCTGTGTGGGGGGTCTCTGACAGCACAAGGGGTTTGGGAATCTCAGGAGGTGAGATTACCGATCAATATTTTGGAACTCCGTGCAATTTTCAGAGCTCTTCAGTCATGGCCTCTTTTAAAGAGAGAATCGTTCATTTGCTTTCAGACAGACAATGTCACAACTGTGGCATACATCAATCATCAAGGAGGGACTCACAGTCCTCTGGCTATGAAAGAAGTATCTCGAATTCTGGTATGGGCGGAATCCAGCTCCTGTCTAGTTTCTGCGGTTCATATCCCAGGTATAGACAATTGGGAAGCGGATTATCTCAGTCGCCAAACGTTACATCCGGGCGAATGGTCTCTTCACCCAGAGGTATTTCTTCAGATTGTTCAAATGTGGGGACTTCCAGAAATAGATCTGATGGCCTCTCATCTAAACAAGAAACTTCCCAGGTATCTGTCCAGATCCAGGGATCCTCAAGCGGAAGCAGTGGATGCATTGTCACTTCCTTGGAAGTATCATCCTGCCTATATCTTTCCGCCTCTAGTTCTTCTTCCAAGAGTAATCTCCAAGATTCTGAAGGAATGCTCGTTTTTTCTGCTGGTGGCTCCAGCATGGCCTCACAGGTTTTGGTATGCGGATCTTGCCCGGATGGCCTCTTGCCAACCGTGGACTCTTCCGTTAAGACCAGACCTTCTGTCGCAAGGTCATTTTTTCCATCAGGATCTCAAATCCTTAAATTTAAAGGTGTGGAGATTGAACTCTTGTTTCTAGTCAAAGAGGTTTCTCTGACTCTGTGATTAATACTATGTTACAGGCTCGTAAATCCGTATCTAGGGAGATATATTATAGAGTCTGGAAGACTTATATTTCTTGGTGTCTTTCTCATCATTTTTCCTGGCATTCTTTTAGAATTCCAAGAATTTTACAGTTTCTTCAGGATGGTTTGGATAAAGGTTTGTCTGCAAGTACCTTGAGAGGACAAATCTCTGCTCTTTCTGTTCTTTTTCACAGAAAGATTGCTAATCTTCCTGATATTCATTGTTTTGTACAAGCTTTGGTTCGTATAAAACCTGTCATTAAGTCAATTTCTCCTCCTTGGAGTTTGAATTTGGTTCTGGGGGCTCTTCAAGCTCCTCCGTTTGAACCTATGCATTCATTGGACATTAAATTACTTTCTTGGAAAGTTTTGTTCCTTTTGGCCATCTCTTCTGCCAGAAGAGTTTCTGAATTATCTGCTCTTTCTTGTGAGTCTCCTTTTCTGATTTTTCACCAGGATAAGGCGGTGTTGCAAACTTCTTTTAAATTTTTGCCTAAGGTTGTGAATTCTATCAACATTAGTAGAGAAATTGTGGTTCCTTCATTATGTCCTAATCCTAAGAATTCTAAGGAGAAATCATTGCATTCTTTGGATGTAGTTAGAGCTTTGAAATATTATGTTGAAGCTACTAAGAATTTCAGAAAGACTTCTAGTCTATTTGTTATCTTTTCCGGTTCTAGGAAAGGTCAGAAGGCCTCTGCCATTTCTTTGGCATCTTGGTTGAAATCTTTAATTCATCATGCTTATGTCGAGTCGGGTAAAACTCCGCCTCAAAGGATTACAGCTCATTCTACTAGGTCAGTTTCTACTTCCTGGGCGTTTAGGAATGAAGCTTCGGTTGATCAGATTTGCAAAGCAGCAACTTGGTCTTCTTTGCATACTTTTACTAAATTCTACCATTTTGATGTGTTTTCTTCTTCTGAAGCTGTTTTTGTTAGAAAAGTACTTCAGGCAGCTGTTTCAGTTTGAATCTTCTGCTTATATTTTCAGTTTTTTTCTTTATAAGATTTAAACTTTATTTTTGGGTGTGGATTTTTTTCAGCGGAATTGGCTGTCTTTATTTTATCCCTCCCTCTCTAGTGACTCTTGCGTGGAAGATCCACATCTTGGGTAGTCATTATCCCATACGTCACTAGCTCATGGACTCTTGCTAATTACATGAAAGAAAACATAATTTATGTAAGAACTTACCTGATAAATTCATTTATTTCATATTAGCAAGAGTCCATGAGGCCCACCCTTTTTTGTGGTGGTTATGATTTTTTTTTTATAAAGCACAATTATTCCAATTCCTTATATTTATGCTTCGCACTTTTTTCTTATCACCCCACTTCTTGGCTATTCGTTAAACTGATTTGTGGGTGTGGTGAGGGGTGTATTTATAGGCATTTTGAGGTTTGGGAAACTTTGCCCCTCCTGGTAGGAATGTATATCCCATACGTCACTAGCTCATGGACTCTTGCTAATATGAAAGAAATGAATTTATCAGGTAAGTTCTTACATAAATTATGTTTTTCAACAAAGAATACCAAGAGAACAAAGCAAATTTGACAGTAGAATTAAATTAAATAGTCTCATAAACTTGTTTCTGAACCATGGAAGTTTAATGTTCACTTTCTTCCTTTAAACATATTAGGCAGTCATCGTCAATACTGAATTTATTAGCTGTCTTACTTTACTCTTACTTTGACTGCATATTGTTTTCTATCATCACTGTCAATTGAAAATCTTGTGATACCCCTGTGTGTATATATATATTGTGTGTGTGTTAAAAAAGATTTTGATTTTATATAATTTTCTAATTCCATCTTTTTTTTCTTCTTGATTGAAAATGGCTTGAGATCAATAACTGAGCTATTATGTAATATTTTCATGTATGAATTCAAATTGAAAGGCCAGTGTTACTTTATTATATTGTATGGGGTATTTTGCACACCTGTTAGTAATTTTTTTATTTTTTTTTGACGGCATGTGATTTTTATTAAACATTGTAAACAGAGAAAGGATGAGAATATTTGGTATTATAACACACAGGATAGAAAACATACAAATATATAGAAAGTATACCAGTAAAAAAGTGCTTGTACAATCATTACTGCAGTTAACCCAGAGAAAGTGCATAGAATTTTATTTTCAAAGAATTGTGTGGAGTCCTGATATTTCCATGGGCATTGGACTTTTTCACCCCTGTAAAGTCCTGGGTATATTCTGACATTAAGTAAAATTAAACATTCTGTAATATAAAAAAGTGCACTTTACAAAATATTTGCAAAATGCAAGTAAATATAGCTTACCTGAAGTTTTTCCTGGTAAAGACCAGCTATGTAGTTATTACACATTATGTGTATATATATACAGGGAGTGCAGAATTATTAGGCAAGTTGTATTTTTGAGGATTAATTTTATTATTGAACAACAACCATGTTCTCAATGAACCCAAAAAACTCATTAATATCAAAGCTGAATAGTTTTGGAAGTAGTTTTTAGTTTGTTTTTAGTTATAGCTATTTTAGGGGGATATCTGTGTGTGCAGGTGACTATTACTGTGCATAATTATTAGGCAACTTAACAAAAAACAAATATATACCCATTTCAATTATTTATTTTTACCAGTGAAACCAATATAACATCTCAACATTCACAAATATACATTTCTGACATTAAAAAACAAATCAGTGACCAATATAGCCATTTCTTTGCAAGGACACTCAAAAGCCTGCCATCCATAGATTCTGTCAGTGTTTTGATCTGTTCACCATCAACATTGCGTGCAGCAGCAACCACAGCCTCCCAGACACTGTTCAGAGAGGTGTACTGTTTTCCCTCCTTGTAAATCTCACATTTGATGATGGACCACAGGTTCTCAATGGGGTTCAGATCAGGTGAACAAGGAGGCCATGTCATTAGATTTTCTTCTTTTATACCCTTTCTTGCCAGCCACGCTGTGGAGTACTTGGACGTGTGTGATGGAGCATTGTCCTGCATGAAAATCATGTTTTCTTGAAGGATGCAGACTTCTTCCTGTACCACTGCTTGAAGAAGGTGTCTTCCAGAAACTGGCAGTAGGACTGGGAGTTGAGCTTGACTCCATCCTCAACCCGAAAAGGCCCCACAAGCTCATCTTTGATGATACCAGCCCAAACCAGTACTCCACCTCCACCTTGCTGGCGTCTGAGTCGGACTGGAGCTCTCTGCCCTTTACCAATCCAGCCACGGGCCCATCCATCTGGCCCATCAAGACTCACTCTCATTTCATCAGTCCATAAAACCTTAGAAAAATCAGTCTTGATATATTTCTTGGCCCAGTCTTGACATTTCAGCTTGTGTGTCTTGTTCAGTGGTGGTCGTCTTTCAGCCTTTCTTACCTTGGCCATGTCTCTGAGTATTGCACACCTTGTGCTTTTGGGCACTCCAGTGATGTTGCAGCTCTGAAATATGGCCAAACTGGTGGCAAGTGGCATCTTGGCAGCTGCACGCTTGACTTTTCTCAGTTCATGGGCAGTTATTTTGCGCCTTGGTTTTTCCACACGCTTCTTGCGACCCTGTTGACTATTTTGAATGAAACGCTTGATTGTTCGATGATCACGCTTCAGAAGCTTTGCTATTTTAAGAGTGCTGCATCCCTCTGCAAGATATCTCACTATTTTTGACTTTTCTGAGCCTGTCAAGTCCTTCTTTTGACCCATTTTGCCAAAGGAAAGGAAGTTGCCTAATAATTATGCACACCTGATATAGGGTGTTGATGTCATTAGACCACACCCCTTCTCATTACAGAGATGCACATCACCTAATATGCTTAATTGGTAGTAGGCTTTCGAGCCTATACAGCTTGGAGTAAGACAACATACATAAAGAGGATGATGTGGTCAAAATACTCATTTGCCTAATAATTCTGCACTCCCTGTATATATATATATATATATATATAGCATATTGTAATATGGGGAATTCAAAGTTGTCAATAAAGCTTGTTGCAGCTCTAAATGAACTGCCACCAATGGCAGATAATGCTCTGCTACTAATCTTGTGAACCCCTCAATAACGTTACTAAGATGGGATAGGTTACCAAACTCTCCTCAATACAAGGTTCAAAGCAGTCATAAGATAAAATACTAATAAAGATAGTCATACTGCATGAAATCACTTTCAACTACCAAAGCAAACAATTATATTACAATTTATTATTGAGCTGGTAGTTAATTGCATGCAATGAGTTTGTAATTGCCATTATAATGCTTAGCAAACAATAACTTCACACTATTTATCAGATATATGCTGCTATTTAAAATACTCCACCTTCATTTTATGTTCAACAATTAGAATCGTTTTGAAGTTCCAAGAAGCAGTTTTCAAAGCCATGACAAATTTAATCACTGACATACAACACTGTACAAACAGTTCAAGATAAAATAGACCTTAGCTTTTTTCTTTTTTTAAATATGTTATCGTGTTTGAAATCTACTAATTAGAGAAATTTGTAAAGCATTGCCAGGTAGATATGACTAGAATCTTTGAAATAGTCCAGATAAATAAAGCTGATTAACAGTGTGTACATAGCTGTTACCTCTGTCTATAACTGAGCTTATAAGTGAGCACCGTGTATTCACTCACCCAGGAGGCTGCACGTACAGGTGCTTGTCATAAAAGTTACTTTATAAAAGTGCTAGCACCTCGCAATTGATGTAACAATATATTTATATATATGGCATATATTTTTATTAGATCATATGTGTAGGTTTAAATTTTTTCAGTTTATTTCTTAAGCTTTATTTTAAATCTATTAATCATATATTGCTTTTCCTGTTAAAATACTTTATTTTATCTGGCTTTATATTAATGAATTGAAATACAGTGCATGATGCACAATTCACAAACTCAAGTATCTGGAATAAAGTCCCAAATTGTAGCAAGCAGCTTTGAACGTGTGTCTTGGCGATGAAATGAAAAATATGTCTCATTGCTCTAAAGGTAAATGATTACCAGTCTTTGTGCCATGATTATAGCTTAATACATTCACTTCTACATGGTACATGCATTATACAGTTTTTTTCTACTTGAAACTATCATAATACTTAGCACTACAACAGATAAGGCTTTGAATATTTTAATAATACAAAAAATTATCTTACCTAGAGAACTAACCACAAAACAAACTGGAATTACATTTATGTGAAACCTTATTATATGGGCTTACTCAATTACTAATTGTTTGTTGTTTTAAATAAAACTATTTAGGATCACTAATTGGTATCTGAATATCAATATCTGAATGTTTATCAAGTCTTGATCACAGAATCTATTGCTACTTAAAACAAAAGGCATCATATGACCTTCAAGACTACGTCTAGATCCAGTCGAACGCTTTAAACCCATGTTATTTTTCCAGAAAAGAATAGTGTCCGTTACATTAGTTATCAAACAATATCCCTCTTTTTTTCAATGTTCAAGAATTGTTGTTTTATATGCGAATAAATTGAACTCTGCAAGCCTTGATCATAGACCCATAATTGAGACTACGCAGCATGATTTTCCATTACTTGATTAACAATATAATGAAAAAAAATCTAATTAGAATAACTATTGTTCCATAAAATGGGCAACAATGATTTCGCAAGAACTGTGGCTTTTATGGTTGCAGATGATCTATTCTATGAATTGCCAATTTTTCCAAGGTTTCTCTTTTTGTTTTACTCTTGTACATTGTAACAACTCTAGCAAAACACTTTTGCAAAACATAAAAGTATTAAAAGATAACTAAAAGTAAGACTCAATTAAACAACAGAGGAGTCTCCTTGTGGGGGCTCAGTGGGCACCGTTTTGTGTTCAGGAGAACAACAAGCAAAGAGTTTTTTTCCGAGATGAGTGTAAGCATATCAAAAATACATAATATGACCAATGGCAACAAAGGAAACAGAAATAATCACAAGCAAACCAAAGGCCTCTGGGTTAGGACCTAAGATAACCATAATAAAATGCAGGAGATCAAGTAGATAGTTCATAGAGTTCTGAACGCCATTTATAATGCCTCTCTCCGATTCAATCACATTTTCTTGGATGAGCTGCATAACTGTCAGATCAAACGACCAAAGACCAACCCTGGCTGCGATGACCCCAGCAAATAAAAAACTGACAGAAATCAAAGGAACAGAAGTGGAAACATCAGAATCATTTAATAGTGAGGTGGAGTTAACTGTCAAATTTTGCATGTTGGTGGTCAAGTACACTTCAGGAGACATGGTGGGTAAAGGTTCTCCTTCCAGGAAACGTGTGCCAATATGATCAAATGGGGAAACTGTCAGATCCAATGGACTTCCAGGCATGAAGACTGAGACTACGCAGAAAATAAGGCTGCTCAGTTGAGCTATTCCTGAGATGAATCCTGTACGAATCAAGCCACATTTCTTTTTTAGCCAAGTGAAGGCCACGGTTCCCATAATACCAGAAATAGCAGAAGCTCCCATCAGAATACTGAGAACTGAACCACTAAGGCCCTGGGTATAGGCATATCCAGTTGTGATACAATCAAAGCCAAGGACGGTCATGTAGAGAAAAGCAAGACCCATCCCGGCCCAAAATATAGATTGGTTGTAATATGCAACCCATCCATCCCTGAAAGTGCGAAATGGCTCTGAAATCTTCTCTCCACAGCTAGACTCCTTAGGCGGTTCTATGACAGCAATAGCCTTATCTCCCATAAGAAAAGCATCTTCTGGTGGCTTCTCATTGTTATTTGAGGAGGTGTCAATAACTTGGATGTTCAACTGCTTCAGTTCTTGGTCATCATCTTTCTTAATAAATTTCATAGCCAGTACTGGTATTTTCTGGTATACTTTCCACAACAGCAAGTATTCTACACCCATTGACACTAGATTCCAACCAGCAATAAATCCACAGCCAATGACAGGCGAGCCAAAGGTCATTATCTGCCCAACAGCCATAGGTGCCAGAATATTGGTCAACTGATCAATTCTTCTTACTGTGGCATTCATGTCTGCTAGTTTGCTCCGGTCTTCCCCCGCCACCACAACAATCCAATCCCTCTGGATGGTAATGGTAGTAGCTGTGCTGGCAAGATTAGCAATGTTTGCTATCGTGATGACAAAAATGTAGCAAGTAGTCAGCAGCCATCCTTGGTACATGCTCAAAAGTTGTGTCTTAAACAGAAAAACCAACATCAAGAGGATACCACAGACGATGACTGAGGCATTCTGTACGATCAGTGAAGTCTGTGCCACTCTCAACCTTGGGTTCTTGTCCACCCAGTCTCCAATAATTGCTCCCAACAGAAGGACAGAGCCAGCCACTACTAGCCCATAGACCGCTGTCAGCAGTAAGCTGTTCCCATACAATTCAACCAGAAATAGAGATACTGCAAAATGCCACATACGATCACCCCAGGTTGAGAGAGAATGTCCAAGGTACATGAGAAACTTAGCAGATGTAAAGTAGTTTACAAAGGATCCACAACATCCTTTACTTTTTTGTTCTTCGGATTTTGCCATGATGATTCCTGAAGCCTTAATATTATTATTACTAAAAATTTTAGTCCTATATAATTTTATATAGAATCCAATTTACAGATAAAAAAAAAAGAAAACAAATCGAATCCTGTCTGTTTTTCTTTCCAAACTTAGCTAGCACTGTAGCTGAAGTTGGAAAGCTATAGCCTTATACAATTCAATAGAAAGGGGAGCAACAGAATGCCGAGACCCCCTTTACCCTGGCGCAAGCACCGGACGAAAACTGTCAGCAGCTGCCTATGCACCCATTATAAGCTCAATGAACCCTACACCACTTTTTCCACACGGCAACCACAGTAGCCAATGAAAGCCAGTAAATCTACATAATCCCGCCCCTTTCTTCCCCGAATCCCCCCTGTTAGTAATTTTATGCTTAGAACACTGTAGAAATGACCAATTACATGGAAAACTATTATTTAATTACCAGATGAATTGTGTTATGATTTTGCTCTTGAACACAAATTGTTTTTATTTAACACATTTGAAAACCTTGTATTAACTGTTAACTCTTGTTATTATGCATTCACATACACCTGAAAATGCAATGGAAATAATTGGAAAAACTACCGGAACTCAATTTTTGCACTTAATAGGGTTTGCTCATTTGAGTTATCCAAGATGGATAATTTTAGTGTGCGGTCCCTCATTGAAATCTATTACCTAGGAGAAATGATGCATCCACTCTATCAGACATGAGTACTGTAGCACGCACCATACTACTGTTTGCATGATAAATATTAACTATTCACTTGTAATAGCAGTTCAAAAAGGCAAGTGGTATTGAACTGCAATACATTGCAAAACAAAATGTGTTAACGCTACCTGCCGCTAGCATTTTCACACTTCGTCTTCACTCTTAATTGCACCAAAAGAGATTAAATAAAGATTAAAGGAAGAGCAAACACAAAATTGTCCTTTTGTAAATCAGAAAGAGCATTGAGTTTTAACCCTTTAAGGACAGTGGGATTTTTGAGAAAAACTTGCCCAAAAGACCAGAGTATTTTTAGCATTTTTGCTATAACTCAATTTAAACAGAAATAGAGCCTTATAAGTTTTTTTTTTAGCAGATAACCCAAAGTATTGATCTATACCCATTTGGTATATGTCAAGCCACCGTTTCACCGCCAAATGTGATCATATTAAAACATTTTTTTATTTTTTTTACAAACCTTGGGTTTCTCACTAAAATTATTTACATACCGCGTATGCAGTTATAACGCAAATGGATGTAAAAGCTTCTCTGGGATCTTCAGATTTCTTCAGAAATAGCAGACATGCAGGGCTTTATCATTGCTTTTTGTTTATTAGAAGGCCGCTAATTGCAGCTATGCACCACCCTTGAAATTCCCAGCAGTGAAGGGGTTAATCAGGTAGCTTGCAAGGCTAAATTTAGTTGTAGTGTAGAGATTACTGTCCCAGCTGATGCCTCCCATCCCCTAATCCCTACTTGATTCCTCCAAAACAGCTAGCTTCCCTTCCTCACCCTCCATTGGTCACCACCATCTTAGGTACTGGCAGTCTGCCAATATGAAATTTTAGGGCATTTTTTAAAAAATTATTATTATTATTTTTTTACTTTCTTCCGTGTAGGCTGCACTCCTTTTCCTCCCTGATCCCTCCCAAAATCTCTTTAACCCTCCTTCCCCCTCCAGTGTCTGCATCTTACCCATTATATATATATACATATATATATAATTTTAATTTACTCAGTAAAATAATGTAATTTTTCTCTAATGTAGCGGCCCCCTCACCTCCACACCCCCCCCCTTCCCTTATCATGATCTTTTTTGTAGGTAGTGGCTCCCTCCCCTTCCTCCACCCACTTTTCAAAGGATATGTTCATGCTAACACATCTATTTACAGCTCCATTACAGTGCAGTTGTTAATTGATTATATATACTATGTAGAAGTTAAAAAAAAGGTTTGATGGCCTTTTAATATATTCTATGCTATAAATACTGTATATTCAATAAAAATGAGCTTTTGTGGAGGAGGTTGAAAATTGCTTAAAAACAACTAGAACATAATATTTATATTTTCAAATACTACTAGACATTTGTTCACTTATTATTCATAATCAACATATGCATTTTATTCTTAAAGTGAAGGTCAATTTTTTCTGCTCTCAATACATAATCTCAAAGCTTATGTTATAAACATGAAAGTCGCTAACTTTATATGTCTAAATTATGATTCCTTTTAGAATAAAATTAATATATAATGTACCTTCGTTATCACCCGTTGCTCCTCCCATACATCACTTCCTTATTAGGATCCTCTGACGCCGCTTTGTTTATTCCAAGCGGACTACGCTCGTGCACCCTTGTTTTGATTTTCAGAGCGCATGCGTATATTTAGCTTAATAGCGCATGCGTTTCTTTCACGGCCGTAAGTCTGTATGCAATTGGCCAAAGAAATAGTATATTTCATTTGTTGCTCAAGTCTGTCAGTGACTCACTCGCAAGATAGGTCTGGACACTACAAAACGTTATATAATATTTCTCAAAACTTTATAAAGGGTCAGTTTAGTAATTCGAAGTTAGATTTATACATACTAAATATTAACGATATCTTTGTGCATCTTGTTATTTTATCCATCCTTTTTGGCAATAACATATATACATATAATCAAATCATATAATATTTTAATCATTGATTTGAAATCGAAAGTATTATCTAGTAATGCCAGTATAAATTTTACTTCATCAAGAGCTTATTTATGGATTTTGTCATTATAGATTTGTCTTTAGATATTAATGCTTCTAAAGTACATCGATATCGCTTTTGATTCTATAATTTAATAATCTCAAAATCAATAAAATCTTAATTTTTCAATTATATTGTACTTTTTTTGTTTTATATACTTTTAAGAATATGTATGTTATATATGTTTTTAACCCGATTGTTCACATTTTCCTATATATATAATTTTTTTCAAATATTTATATCACATTCCTATTTCTGTTCTATTTTCTTTATTTTAATTAAATGGTCTATATCATTAATTGATTTCTATAACTAGGTTGAATGCATAGCTTACATCTCATGTATATGATTTCAGAAAATAAATAGACACAGAATTTATAACCAAAGTCTTTTTATATGTATATCTTCATTATTAACAAAACAATTTTTACAAAAAAGTTAATGATTGCATTCTTAATGTATTACAAAAAGATTATGCATTAAAAAAATTAATTTAATATAAAATCAATTTTTTTTAAAACTAATTAAAAAAATTCACATGAAAGCACTTATTTCTTCATTTTGTATCTGCTATAGACATGAATTAATATACTATTCAAAATAACTCAAAATCAAATAAAGTATGTAAAAATGTGTAATCAAATTTATTGCTGTCATATAAAACATTTTGTCTTTTTATTTTTCAAGACTCTTATCTACCTGATTTATTATGTTATGCACAATCAAAAGTGTTTGTAATACACTATTTTGAAATTCTTTAGTGTTTTCGGAGTCAATCTTTGGACATACTATATCTACATGAATTATTACACACATTGTCACATACATACACTCCATACACACACACACACGAACATACCTGCATAAATACACGCTCTGTCACATACACACACATAATTTCCTAAATGTAGACACATTCACATACATACACACTCACATACACATACACACACACAGAAAATACAATCATCAAAACACACCCTGTAACATACACACATATATACACAAACACACACACATGCATAAATACACAAACAGTCACATACACAAACACACATATATGCATAGATACACTCATAGTCAGATAGCTACATAATTACAAAGACACATCCACACACATATATATTCATAGATACACATATTAAAATACATACACACAAACAGAAACACATAAACACACAGTCACATACATACACATGCACACATAATTGCATAAATACAAAAAAACGCACATACATACATCTATACACCTAAATAAACCCACCTAAATTTATGCATAAATAAAATCACACAGTAAAATACTTACACAAATACAACGATATACACACAATTACACACACATATATTAATCAATACAAACATAGTGACATATAAATACACACCACGTTAAAAACATCTATAAAAAATGTTATAGAAATTCTAATACATACACAAATACACACACACATATACACACACACTCACATACAATCTCAAATATATGCACATATTTACACTAAGTAACATACATACAGGAATTACACACAAACATAAAGACACATACAGACAGAAATGAATAGATACAAATAGTGACATAAACACATACACACACATAGACCGATATATTTATAAATAAACACATTGACATACATAGAAAATAATAAACTAAACATACATATATACATAAATATACAGACAGTTACACAAATAGATACATACACTGACAGATATCAATAAATGCACACATACACACATAGACTGATATATTAATAAAAACAAAAATTCTTAAATAAAAAAAACATAAGCACACACATACACACATATATCAATAAAGTGACACATTCACATACACACACACACACACACACACACACACACAAATAGATACACACAGTCACATACATACACAAATACACTCTTATATAAAAATATATATATTAATAAAAAACATTCACATACATACAAACATAAAAACACATACATACAAAAATAAAAAATACACATACTCAGATACATATACATATACACAAAAACATAAATCAATAAATACATACATTCACATACACACACACACAGATTTGAATAGATACACACATTCGCATACATATAAACATACACACACATATAAAGATATATAAATAAATACACACATTCACATATATATACACACATACACACCCATGCATAGACATACCAATAAATAGACATACTCACACACACACACACAGATATCATGAAATGCACACAGTCACCTAAAGTAACATACAAATAGATAAACACACAGTCACATACATTCACACATAAACACACATGTATAAAGATCTCTAAATAGAAACACAAATCCACATACATACAGACATAACAACACATACATACGAATAAATAAACATACTTAGAAACATAAACACACACATATATGAATAAATACACCAATTCACATACACACATACAAATAGATAAACACAGTCACATACATACACACATATACACAACTAAAAATATATAGAAATACACACATACAAACACATGCGAATAAATACACATAATCACATACATACACACAAATATAGCGATCAATACACACATTTTCAGACACACACACACACAGACATACATACGAATAGATACATAAAAGTCACATACATAAATAAATACACACAAATATATTACGATATATAAATAAATCCACAAAATCACATACCTACACACAGACACACACATACGACTAAATACACACAGTCACATACATACCCACATACACATAACTTAATAAATTAACAGTAAATCGCAAACATATACAAATACACATACACACTTACACACACAAACAAAAAATAAAAGTGACATACATATACACATACACATGTACACATAAATGCATAATTTAATTCAAATTTCAATACATATACATACATACACACACCAAAACACACTCATCCATGAATAAGTACACACACAGTCACATATATACACAGTCACATACACACACACAAACATAAATGAATCAATATACACACCGTCAAATACATGAACACTTATTTACACACACACATGATTGTAAAAAATTCATAATTAATATATATAAAAAAAAAAATATTTTTAAAATGAACCAACACTATCACATTAACCTTTATGAATGTGTCTTTGAATATATTTGTGGTTATTATATATACTAAATGGATTATAAAATAAACTTGAACATGAATAGTAATACACACATTCGAAGTTAAATATATATTTTTAATTTTATATAATTAATATGAAATATATATATATATATATATATATATATTAATATTTAGAAGTAATAAAAACATTTAGATTTGTTATTTTTATTTACTCTATATGTCTATATATTTTTTTATTAACATTTTTCCAATTAATTAATATTATTTTTTAAAAATATTAATAAATATATTTTAAATTTATATTTCAGATAGATAATCAAAATGCCTGACTGTATTGTCGTTGGATGTGGTAGTTCAACTCGAAGAGGAAGGTGTCAATTGGACATTAGTTTTCATGTTTTTCCAAAAACGCATGAAAAAATTAGAATTTGGTTGAAGCAAACCAATCAGTATACCATCGAACAATTGGAACCAATGGTACAACGAATTTATGAAACCAATAGAACAATAAAATACCGTATGTGTTCCAAACATTTCAGACCAGACTGCTATTACACCCACGGTGTCAATAAAAAATTGAAGCCAGATGCAACGCCAACAGTATTCCCATCTCGAGTAACTCATTATTCATCAACACCCTCAACTTCTGCTCCAGATGCATCTGGATCTGCTTTAACTTTCGCAGAAACAACTCCATCAACATCATCAGCTTTTTTGATTGAAAAGCAACCAAGAATTTATGTATGTGACGCTTGCGGGCAAAGGTGTAACATAACTAAGAATGATGCCTCTACTAATACAGAGATTATAGAAAAAATTGACAACTCAACCACATTTAATACGTTACATGGAACACTAACTACTAGTGTACAAACAGGTAAAATTATTAAAACACTAAATAAAAATACAACAACCACAGATATGTTTAAAAAAAAAGATCAATACACTTGGACTATGGGGGATATGTCTACCGATAATTCAATCGAAAGTAGTTTGGCATTTCAAAATCAAGAATTAACTGTCAATCAAAACATTAATAGTCAAAGTTCTGATCCTATTCTACCTATACAATTGGATAATCAAGATGTTGAAAATTTAAATTTTGAACCATTAGAAGTACTGCCAGTAGTATCAGAAACAACTCTTCAAGAAGTTTCAAATATCTCATTGATTGAAGCAGAATCTGAAACAGATGCAATGTCCGTGGATGAAGAAACAGAAACTTTTGAAAAGGATCCAACTTACTTACCAGAGACTACGGAGGAAACAATTGATGAATTTTCTGTCATTGAGGAATTTAGTAATGAAAAATTAGTTCATGAACCTAAATATATTGTTTTCGAACAATGCCTGGACAAATTGTTGAAATTGATACCATGCCGTTCAATTGAAAATTGTGAGGCACCAATGATGACAATTGATAAACGATTGGTTGGAACTATGTTAATAGTTACTGGCGAGTGTGAAGCAGGCCACAATTCTGAACTTTGGTCAAGCCAACCTACTATTGGTCAAAAACCGGTTGGTAACATACTAGCATGTTCCTCCTTACTGTTTACTGGCAATCAGTATGAAAAAATTAAAGATTATTTTCAATACTTCGGAATATGTTTTTTATCAAAACAAACATATTTTACATATCAAAATCTATACCTATTTCCCACAATAGACAATTTCTGGAAAGCAGAATGTGCCGAAAACTTGAGAAATTATAGTGGACGTGGTATTGCAGTAACAGGAGACGGTCAGTGTGATAGCCCGGGTCATTCGGCTAAATACTGTACATATACAGTAATGGAGGATCAATCAAAAAAAATTTTACATGTCGAAATAGTTCAAGTTACTGAGGCTACTTCATCAGTGGCCATGGAAGCAAAAGCATTTCGTAGGGCAATGAATCACATGCTAAATGACGGATTCCTTCCAGTGATGGTTGCTACAGACAGACATGTAAGCATTAGAAAGATACTACGGGAGGAATACAAGAATATAAATCATCAATTCGACATCTGGCATTACAGTAAAAGCCTTAAAAAAAAAATCTTAAATGTCAGCAAGAAAAAGACTTGTAAAGAATTAGCCAAATGGGTGACCTCTTTATCCAATCATTTATGGGCATGTAGTGTATCATGCAATGGAGATGTAGAAATGATGGAGCGGATGTGGAAATCCTGCCTTTATCATGTTCTGAATATTCATTCATGGGTGGAGAATGGAATGGAATACAAATGCCATCATGGACAATTGGTAGTCGAGGGAGAGAGACCAAGGAAATGGCTGACCAAACAATCTGAGGCATTTCATGAACTCCAAAAGATTATATTGAATGAACAAATGCTGAAAGATTTAAAACACCTAAACTTGTTTAGCCATACCGGTAAACTGGAAGTCTTCCATAGCTTTGTTTTGAAATACCGTCCAAAACGAATACATTTCAAAATGGATGCTATGGAAGCAAGAACCAAATTGGCAGCCATAGCTAATAACAAAAACACAGAACGTGTACAATCAACTGTGAAATTCCCAACCCCAACAAGTGGAAGTTATGGAGATTTGAAATTCAATACATACTTTCCAAAAAGTAAAAAAGAGTGGTTAGTCAGACCAGTCTATGAAGACATGGATTTGTTGCACATACATGAGATGAACACAGAGGTTCTAAAATTAGCAGAAGGAACATCTGATCATTCTTGGAAATCAAAAAACAAGGATTTGCCAACGAACATTGCATCCACCCCAAGACCGGATAAAAAACAACTGATAGCAAAGCATATATCTCGATTTGGCAAAAATAAATAATTTTTGCATTAGTTGATTTTTCTAATAATTTAAAAATTTAATATGTTCTTTATTTTTAAAATCTATGTATATTCAGTTTTTGATATATAAACAATCATTAGTAAATATTAATAGTAAATAGAAGTTTAAAAACTTTATAATTTTTATTATAAAAGTATTAAAGTGTTTTACCTTACTGATATTGAGTTTATTGAGTTTTAGACATCCATATATACACATACATACTAGAATTCAAAAATAAAATTCAAAGGGACAGTCTAGTCAAAAATCTACTTTCATTATTCAAATAGGGCATGCAATTTTCAACAACTTTCACATTTACTTCTATTATCTAATTTGATCTTTTTCTTCAATATCCTTTTTTGAATAAATAGCTATGTACATGTGTGAGCAAATCACACAAGGCCTTTATGTGCAGCAAGCAATCAGCAGCTAATTGGCATATCTAGAATTGTTTTCCAGCAAGTGATATCAAGATAATATAGTGTCAATAACTATTGTTAAGGGACACCATGATTAAATATTGTCATGACCTTGAACGTCCACTACATTTTTTTGTTTCAAAAACCACTAAAAAACAGAATCTATATGTATTTTTAAACAATGTTAATTTACGGTATGCTTATGAGGAAGATTATAATTGAGTCTGAAGATTAAAGTATTTGCTAATATTTATTTTGCATTAATAAATATATACGAGTAAATTAATTTTATTTTGAAATAAATTTGTAGATGGGATGACAACAGAGAGAGATGTCAACAATACCATTATTTTTCGAAAAAAATTGACTGCGTTCACAGAAATTAGACTCAAGAATAACCAAAAGAACATTATTTTTATGAATGTGATGTAACTCATGTAGAAGCTTGAAATATAAAATTAAACTTCTTATACTTTTTTTCAAAATTTTATTTAAATAGAAATAAACAAATGCAATCAAATAATAAGGATATAACCTTCTTTTTTTTGTTTTTTAATAAAAAAATTAGAGTGAAAGAACAGTAAACATTCATTAATAATGTCGATAAAACAATTATAAGAATGAAACAATGTAACAGGTTTCAATAATAAATGTTATTCACTAATAACATAGTTTAACGAAAATTCCAAAAAAATTATAATCTTCAATATTTAAATCTGTATAATATTAAAAAAATAAAAAAAATAATCCAGGATCATTTCACTTGCTGGGCCATCATCCTCTGGATAATGGAAACCAACATAAATATTGTCTGGTGCAGGGTAATGTTCACGGATACTGTTAACGATGCACGAAGGAATAGGTTTACGGTTCTTTGGCCCAAGTTCACCATTTATCCAGGTTGAAAAACATCTATACGAAAGTTTTCGATATGCCCTGTATTTTAAAAAAACAAAAATATTAATCAATTTTAATAAATAAAAAACATTGTTATACAATAGGATTATAAATTTAAACTATTTTAAAAAAATTAGAATAATAAATAGATTGAGCGTTGAGTTAATGACATTGAATTTTATTAATTTATAAAATATATTGAAATGATCAAAATATGTAAAATAATGTACTTTATTATCGACCAAAATAATAATAAATTTAATTACCTTTGAGTCATGGCTTCTTTGGCCTGTGATCGCATAGGAAGAAAACTCCGAGTGATTTCTGTGATCCTGTTAAGAAAACCTTGATCAAGTTCATTGATATGTTTCTGGGCATCGCAAATGCAAGCTTTGCCTTCTGGGATGTGGGACATGATTTCCTCATTTTCCCTGCAGCAAAAGCTTTCGATTACAGTAGGCATTAGCTTACAATTCCCACAAAAACACCATGTCAAACTCTCCAATCTTTGTAAATCCTCAGAGCTATTGGATTCTTGAGTGTCCGCATTGCTCTCACTATTGTCCTGGTTGGATAGATCATCAACTACAGGATCCCACAGGTGACTATTAGAAACATCAATGTTTGCATTGTCGGCATTTCGTTGAGATATCAAAGTTTGCATCTTTGGAATAAGAAGAAATAAAAAAAAAAATTAAAAAAAATATATATATTTTATTAATCAAAGAAATTATAAAATTAATATATAATTTTAATAGTTTAAATTTGAAAAAGTAAGATTTATTATTTTTAATATCTTGAATTGTAAATACATATGATTTTAAAATAAATTATATTGATAACATATTTATATTATAAATATATATATCTATATATCTATTTAAATATACATATATTTTGCTATTTATATTTAGATATTTATATATCGTTATACTTATATATATATATATATATATATATATATATATATATATATATATATATATACATATACATATATATATTTATATATTTTTGTATACCGGTGGCCATCGTTTAGCAAAGGTTCATTTTGCACTGTATAAAACTAATGAATTTATTAAAACTCATGTTAGTGCTCTTAAAAAGCATTGAGATGCAGTGTGTCAAGGTATATGTAAGGTTAATAAATATATATACTTTAATTATATATTTTACGGTTAATAAATATATCTATTTATTCAGATGTTTGGCTGGTCAGTAGAAAAAGATTAATTTCATTCAGAAAGACATTACCCCTGACACTAAAACATCTGCTCTAATCAACTTATAGTTTGAGACAGGATGAGTCATAAAAGGTTATTTAAGAGGATAGATTGTCAGATAGGTGACACCACACAGTATATGTAGACGAGGTGTCTGGAATACCCTCTTGAAGATGGTCAAAATCATAGGGAAACAGTTTTTATGCACATAGGTGTTAGTTATCCGTAAACCTCAAATACACGTCGTCATTGCTAGCGAAAGACAAAATATGTTGTAGTGTGACTTTTACAACTACTCGTGGATTGACCCTAAGCTATGTGGGTGGGGCAGTAATAAGCAAAACTATACATTTATTTTTTAAAATTTAATTTATGGGCTTTCTAAATAGATCATCTAATAAACATTTATGAAAATAATAAAATGAGTGTATAATGTACCTTATACGTGAAGTCACTCTTAAAAAGATAAATTAAATGAAAAATGCACACTCATTGTGTACCTCATTGACATATCTTGCACAGATTCCTTTGATGCTTTGGAAACAATGTACTCAGACATTTTCTATGTTGAAAGCAAGTATTAACACTTGTCTAGATTTGTAAATGTTTTACACACACATTTTTTTAAATACTGAAATTATTATTTTATAAATTTATATATATAGATATTGAGCTTACCATATCTTGAACCTCTTCTGTGCTCATTTCCATTAGAGTTCTTCTTCTCTGTATAGCTTCATTTGCAGACATGTCTATGAAATAATAAAATACTTTAAATAAAATTAATAATATCCTGAAAAAATAATAATATATAAAGACATATTATATTTAAAGGGACACTCAATCAGAATTAAACTTTCATGATTCAAATACAGCATTTAATTATAACCAACTGTACTATTGACTTTTATTAAAACAAATAAGCACAGTCTATTATATTCCCAATTTTTGATTCACCGGATCCTAAGGAGCATGTTAAAAACTTAAATTTATGTAGACTATCCTTTGTTAATATATCAATCAACAATGGATTTAGATTAAATGTAACAGTGAAGACAATATATTTTAGTTTGAAAAAGAAACATAATACGTTGGCTATAAATTCAACAGTTTGATACTACAAACAAACTTATATTAATAGATTTTGGTGTATTCTGGTAGCATAATACAAAAATATATATATAGATTATTTTATTATATGTTTGAGAAATATTTGTTTTGAAAATGGGCAGCGTCGAAATAATTACCTACTAATATAGAATAGCAATACATTAATATATCCTTTGTGTACTACTCTACTTAAATTCTAGATTTAGCCTATACATATGAAAATATATTCTTAAGATAAAAATTAACATAATAATAATGGTTAGATGTTATTATGTATGCATTATAACTTAATATATATTTTTGGATCGATTTTTATAAATTTTTTATGTTGCTTATCGATCTATCTATCTATCTATCTATCTATCTATCTATCTATATATATATATATATATATATATATATATATATATATATATATATATATATTATTTTTGATATATAGATATGTGATTAAAGTTTTATATCAAAATCTGCTGCAGAATAATGGGGACATGGTAGTATTGATTGCATAATAAATTCATACATAATTAGTAACCCTTTATCCTGTAATATAAGATGTAGAATTTAAGTATGCTAAAAGTATGTTTGAAAAATGCAAAGCGTAATAATGGTTACCTGTTAGTACGGTACCATAAAAAATGAATATATACTTTTTGAACGATAACTATATCATGTTATTGGTTAAATATATGTATGAGAAAATTTTGAAGTGCAGCTTCATAATGGTGACATGTTATGGGTTGCATAATAAAAAAATATATTAATTTGGATCAACACTTTTAATATGCTGAATGTAGCATATATATATATATTTCACAAACAGAACTTTGGTGCAAGGTTTGCAGAGTAATCAGGATGAAATGTTAGTATGTATGAAAGAATAACTTACTATATATATGTATGTATTATAAAAATCGTTTTCTGTTATGTGCATCTTTAAACATTATTCATATGAAAATGCTGTAATGCATTGAAAAAATTCATTATTGCAATGCCGTTTGAAACGTTTGCCCTTTACTACATTTATTAAAGAAATGTACATACCGCTTACGTTACAAGTAATTCATTCTTGCAATGCCTTTTGTAAGTTTTGCACTTGACTAAATTTAATCGAAAAAGGTATGTATCGATTATATACCAATTATAAACAAATATAAATTTTTGGATCCATTAACATATGCAACTGGATGTAGCGTATTTAAGTAAAAAATGAAATAATATTTAGGATACATAATAACTAATTGATATGTTAGCCCCAGTTGAGAATAAAAAAATAATGACATAAACAATAATAGATAGATTGTAAGGTTGCCCAAATCGTTAGTTATCTGCTCTGCCTCTTCAATCGTACCTGTTGTTAGGTATAACACAGGTAATTGCAGAGGATGCGAGCGAGCGATGCTGTGGATTACAAGTGTCAATAATTCTGGGAGCGTACAACGCATGCTCGTAACATGGACGAGCATGCCGATGATAACGCGATATTTACTTACACGCATGCGCGGAAGCTCTCAATGACGAAAATGAAAAGGGGCAGGACGCCACGGGGAAAGACAATAGATTGGAATTAAACTCTGTCAATCAATAGAGGGTCGATGACAGGCGGAATATACCGCATAAACGGAGCGCATTCAAGTGAACAAATTTAATACTTTTGATTTCATTTACAAAGTATTTGATGAATGAACATCATATTGATTTTTAAAAACATATTAGAAACTGATAAGCAGAACCGCAGACTTGACCTTCACTTTAAACTTGTCAACACTTTGTCAGAATTTTTCAAGTACACAGCATTGTGTTGTAATTTCACTTTACACATCTGTATAGAAATATGTACAGTAATATATTATACTTATTTAATATACTTATACACAATAGTGTAGAATGAAATTATTTAACCCTTTTGCAGATAGATTGGATGTTATTGCCACTGGTACAAAGTATGGATTTTTATTTTTTGTATTTATTTTAGTGCTTCCTTAATAAAACACACCCAGAAATTGCATTTTAATGGGACAGCAAGCACATTGATAATTTAATATAAAATGTAATTATCTATGGTAAAATAACTCTGAAATATACTTTGATATTACTAAAAAGCTTAAAAGTGCTACAGACCTGTCCTATATTGGCTACAGCAGATATGTTTAGAAATGAACTGCAATACAATGACAAATTTTGCTAACATAATGACCAGTGCTAGCCTAGTATATTAGTTTATTAAAGGGACAGTCAACACTAAAATTGTTATTGTTTAAAAATGTAGATAACGCCTTTACTACCTATTCCCCAGCTTTGCACAACCAACATTGTTATATTAATATACTTTATAACATTCATACCTCTAAACTAAGCCACTATAGACAGCCTCTTAATCACATGCTTTTTTATGTGCTTTTCACAACAGGAGACTTCTAGTTCATGTGGGCCATATAGATAACATTGTGCTCACGCCAATGGGTTCTGCACAACACAGCTAAAATGCAAGTCAATAGATAATAAATAAAAAGTCATGTGATCAGGGGGCTGTCAAAAGAGTCGTAGATACAAGGTAATCACAGAAGTTAAAAGTATATTAATATAACCATGTTGACTGTACAAAACTGGGGAGTGGGTAATAAAGGGATTATCTATCTTTTTTTTTCTTTAAATTGAGTTGTGGGGCGTGTCTAAGCCGCGGCCATGATTAGTCGCATATATCCTTAGCTCCGATCTCAGCTCTAATGCTAAATAAGTTATCCCGTTATATCTACAGCACATAGCATTCTACTATTTGGCTGGCTACTAAGGAGTCGTCCCTGAGTCAGATGATATTACTCTCATTGGGAAATTCTACGTGGGAGACCGGAGTTGGACCGTTTGAATCGGAAGGCCACAACCTATTCCTTTATACCATCAACCCCTCCCGGTTGAAGGATTGGCCAGGTGGTGGTAGAGCAGTGTTACTCTTTTGCAAGTACAGAACTGCAAAGTCAAGCAATCCTGGAACAGTTCACGATTCAGCTAAATAAACATGGAGAAAGATCTACAGTCACAGGTATGAGCCCTTCTGGAGATTATTGAGCGCTGGATGTGCCTCAACCAGGAGGATCTTACTCATACAGTAAGAGCTCTAGTGGAAAAGTGGACTACCAGTGCGCTCAAGGTGGCTCACAGTTAGGCCGCTAAAACTATGCATGAAGCCCTAATAGCTAGCAATAGCCACCTCCACCTCGAGGCGAGTTCCAGTCCAGTGGAAGAGGAGAGGGTTCAGAGATCTACACCCCCTTTCAGGAATCCTGGAATTCCCCAAGCTAAGTTTGGACCCTGCACTTCCGCTTCTTCAAACAGTCTCCATGGAGAATGTCCCTCAGCTGCAGCCCGTGATGGAGCGGCCTGCCTCCGGGTGTGTGATAGTGCTCTTGTTGCTAAATGGAGCAGATTCACCCAGCTCATCACAATGCAAGAGAAGCTAGAGGACACTTGGTATTGTATAAGCAGCGGCATTGCAGGCAGACAGCACACTTACCTACTCTACTGGCTACTGTGTGGCTCTGATTGCAGGAACCCATCTGACAATAATCTGTCCGGCTCCCTCCTTCGCTCTCTACTAGGACTGGATCTGCTGTGCAAGAGGGGGATAGGCTGACTGCCATTTCTAATAGCGGCATGCTGCAGGGCTCTTGATTGCCTGCCTTTCTCAAACATCATTTAGCACAATTAATTAATGTTTAGTTCTGCACTCTCATTGAAAAGCTAATAGAGACTTTTAGCCTTTTTTTGTTTGTATCAATGCAGCAGAATGTGTTTTATGACTCCTATGTCTGTCTGAATATCTTTCTACAGTCACACAGCAGTGTATCATTCATGCTTATTTGGATTAGATATGTTTATTGTCTATATACACAATTGCATATTTATTCGCTTTGTAAACTATGTGAGCTTCTCAAATCCTCGTCAGCCAGGTATATATGAGCCATCCTACTGCATTTGCCTTATATCTCGCCCCCCAGTCCTTTTGTAGGGATCCTCGCATTAAACAAATGCATAACACTTGGTATGTGTCAGGGAAGAAGGACTCCTCATGTGTTACTAGGTTCTATAATAATAAAAGATTAATCTCCACTTTTTCGTCACCTAACAGGTCAGCTGTTTAGTTTATCTCACTCCACTATCATATTTATCTTTCTATATGTACTGTAATCTATATACAAGTATGTTTTTAGCAGCTCCTGGAGGCCCACAGAGAAGTAACACGACTTGCTTTTTTTTTACTGTTTTTTTATTCCTATGATGGCCACTTGATTTGTGAAAACTTGTCATTTATGTTATGTGACATTTGTTGTATGCTTTTTCTTGACTTCATGCAAAAACCTCAATAAAAGACTATTAAAAAGGAAAAAATGAAGTTGTCTATCCCTTTAAAACTGAAACATTTTTTGTAATTACTGTATATTTATGTCAGTAGTTATACATTACATGTGCACAGAAAACAAAATAGTTTGAGAGGAATTGTTTTTCATGGAAGAAAATGATTTTGTTTCTTCCAAATTTAGTTAATGGGGTTGTTTGATTCAGCTGAATTTTTAAAGCATTAGTTGTATGTTATCCATTTCTTTCCTATAGGGAACATATTCAGAAAAGCAGCGTATTTGTTTTTGTTTGTTTGTTTGTTTTTAAATGGGGTTAGGGTTGTCAAGAACAAGTGCAGCTTACATTCTTTTTAAAAAAAAATGTATTCAGGGAATCGATTGATACATAGTTACAAAGCTCATCGCAATCATATGGAACACAATGTAAGCATTACAAATGGCAGTACTGGTGACATATGATAAAGTAAAGATTTCCCCATTTTTACATTATTTTGATCAATAAATTTTAAGCAATCAACTGAAAATATGAACTAAAAATGTACAGTTATCAAGTTACAATCTGTTCTGTTTCCTTTTGTTACAACAGAATATATCAAATAAATATTACAATCACAATATACTTTTCATTAGTTCAAACCATTTTCAAAGGGACAAGAGAAAATTATATTATACATGTTATCTGTTTTAAATATAGCAACACAGATTCTAATCCAAATCCAGTCAAGATACAATTCATTATCAACAACAACATCAAACAAAGAGAAGAAGAAAAAAAAATATTGCCCTATTAACCAAAACAAACAAATTTGCCATGTTACAAAAATAGAAGGGAAGAGAAAAAAAGAAAGAAAAAAAAAGCAGCTTACATTATTGGCTAACCTAGTAATCAATCAACTGACAAGGACATTGCTGCATTGCTTTTGAATAATGTAACACTGTAATACAAAACTGTACATTTCCCGTCTGCAGAAAGATGTAGGAATAAGAAGGGTCCTGTTTAATCTTATTTTATAGAGGCAAGACATACAGTTAGTCACTTCGCTGGCAGGTGATAGTATTAACAAGATTTTCCAGTATTTTTATGAGCTATCACCATATACCTTTTGTGTATGTAATACATGTTTTTTTTATACATTGTTTTGGATTAACGTAATAGTTGGAGGTGACTACTAGGTGGTGCTTGTCAAATGTTGAGTTTTAAAAAGTTGCATGTTGTTTAATGATGCCTCTAAGGTATAACAATGTGTACATTGTGTAAAATATATATGGCATGACTAAGGGCTAGGTGCTCGAAGCATTGTTCCAATAAAGGTAAAGAAAGTGGACTTAAGCTATTTTGATTGAATAGTGTTATGAATTGAATAGTGATATGTTTAGGGATAGGTTTAGGGATAGGGCTAGCATTAGGGCTTGTGTTATGGTTAGAGCTATGGTTATGGTTAAGGCCATGAAAATGGATTGAGTTAGGTTTAAACGTTGACTTATTGTTATGAAATAATATAATGACACACACACACAACATAGTTACATATCTAATAAGCATCAACTAAAATTATAACAGCAGAAACACACTTTATATGTATGCACTGTGTATAAAACCTATAATAATCCCCTTACATTAACAGTCTAAACTACTGTCTAATCTTCTGCAAACTGTGACATGCATTCAGGTATGTTAGTAAGGTATGTCTGATTCATGTATTATGCATCAATTCATAAGATAATTTTATAGTTTACTGTATGCCTGTTCCTCATGCCACTAATTTTACTTTCTGATGCATAAATAATTCTTTGAGAAGGAAATTATTTAAGGGAAGCTCCCCAAGACAGCTGCCTATTAATAGTAGCTACTGTGTTTTAATATTAATAATAGAAACATCAAGATTATACACAGTTTATGACAAAAATAAAGTGAATATTAATGTAAAAATCAATGAAGGGGTGATAATCAATTTAATTATTTTGCTTAAAAAATCTTCTTGTATTCTCTTACATAAATGTTTAATTGCTGTTAACTTTGACAGCTTCTACCACTCTGCAAAAGTAAGATGTATGCACAAGACATGTCACTTACCTTAGAATTCATAATTCTGCCTATTTTAAGGATGTCATATTAAAGTTCTTTTTAGTCACGATTACTTTAATATCTTTTGGCTTAAATAATGTTTAAAATTATTGCTATTATTGGAATTAAATTGTCATAAACTATGTCATAGCTTTAAAGCTACCTGTCTGTCTATCTATCATCTATATATCTACTATTCCTGCTACACTGAATAAATGCATCATAAACTAGCCAATTCTGTTATTGACCACATTACTGAAATTAAATTATACAAATTAATGGACAACCTGGCACGTGTTTTTGTAATGATTGCCAATTGTTTTATGACCATTCTTGCAATGCAAACTAAAACCAAATTTAGGAATCATTTCTAATCAAACAGAAATGAATACTCCACAATAACCCATTCTACTCTCTGCATATGCATTTGTATCACAAAATCAATCCCCATTCCATACATGGGTATAATCTGACACCAGTATTCTTATCAGTAAAAAAACAATACTTTTTTAGCAGCTTGTGAAAGGACTTTAAATTTTATACCTTCAACATAATGGAAGGTTAGGATCCAAATGTGGAAGAAGGAGTTCTGCTATTTTTAGAGCCAGATTTCTACTTCTGAAACTTCAACACACTAAGATCTTGATTTGCACAGATCTTAGTGTGTTGAACTTTCACAAGAATAAATATTGCTCTGAAAAGAGCCAAATGCCGCAAGGGGCTGTCTTCTTACGCATATTAAAAAATCATTAACTTTTTCCTAAACTTTGGGTGTTTGACTGAAATTATTTACACACAACTACTGCAGTCATAAGACAAATGGTTTTAAAAGGTTCTCTGGGGTCCCCTTTGTCCAGAAATAGCAGACATGCATGGATTTGCAATAACCCATTCTACTCTCTGCAGAAGTGCGCTAATTGCAGCTGTGCACCACACTTCTGAAATTCCAGCCAGTGAATGGGGTTAATTAGTTAGCTGTTAAGGGTAATAGTATTTTAATAAAATAATTACCTTCCCACCTGACACTTCCCACCTCCCTAATCCCTCCCAAATAGCTCTCTCCAGTCCCTACCCACACTCCTGACGACCATAGCCTGCCAGTATGAGGTTTTTGAGGGTTATTTTTTTTTTTTAACATTCCTGATCCCACCCAAACAGCTCTCTAACCCTCCCCTCCTAATAGTTTATGCCATCTTAGGTACTGGCTGCTGTCTGCAAGTACCCAGTTTATAGTTTTTTTTTTAGTTTTATTTTAATAATTCATTTATTATATATATTTTTAATGTTTTCCGTAGTGTAGGGGTCTCCCCTCCCCCGATCATTATTTAGGGTCCCCCCACCCTGATTAAAATTTTACTGTAGCGTCCCCTCCCTCTCCCTTCCAAACAATTTTTTTCCGTAGGTAGTGTGCTCCCCCCCTCCACTGGTGTGCGCCCACCCTCCATCCCTCCTGAACCTCCTACTGGCACAGATGGATAATTGTTACAGACAGTGACACAGACTCTGAAATAGCTGAGGCTGCTGTATTATCCTGAATCTTGGACATATATATACAATATCGACTGGCTTCTTACAGCATGACATATATATATATATATATATATATATATATATACACATTTCTTTAGGACTAGGGGGTGAATTAATTCATTCATTCACATTAACAAACCAGGGCTTATGAAACCTGCAACCTCTGCAGAGCAGATCTCCTATTTAACCCCATTCTGATGCCAGTTGGTAAAGCTCTGAATCTTCGTTGTGGGTGCTGCCATCTTGAAGTGAGTGATCAGGATAGACTGCCTTTTAGGCTAGAATCTATGGGTAATAAGTTTATCCAAAGAGGTTATCCTCAGGAGATTATCAATAAAAATATTACAGATCTTGACAAAAGTAAAGCTAAACCCAAAATCAAAAATGATGTAAATAGATTGGTGCTCACTATGGAATATAGCCAGCGAAGTCAACACATTTTCAAAGCAGTAAGGAAACACTGGCATCTATTATCAAAATTTAATCCAGAAGTTGAGTCCTTTAGATTACCACCAATGCCATCATATAGGCGGGTGAGAAATCTAAGGGATAATCTAGTCAGAGCAGATGTGGGGACAACTAAACAGTCTGAAATTAACTATTTGACCACTCCCAATAAAGGATGTTATCCTTGTCTCCACTGTGCACAATGTAATTCAGTAATTAGAGGTAAATATTTGGCCCAAAATGACAAGCGTAAACAGTATACCATCAATGGTTTATACACCTGTCAAACCAATTATGTAATCTATCTACTCAAATGTCCATGTGGCCTCTGTTATATCGGAGAGACCACTCAGGCCGCCAGGGATAGGTTTAGTCAGCACAAGGCATCAATTAAATCTAAAGACATGTCTTTACCAGTATCTGCACATTTTACCCAAATGGGACATACAGTTAGCCAGCTGCGCTTCCAAGTAATCGATCATATCCCTACACATAGAAGAGGGGGCGACAGAGAACTTAAATTAAAACAAAAGGAGGTCTGGTGGATCAAGAAATTAAATACATTGCATCCTTATGGTCTGAATAGGGACTATGATTTGTATTTGTTTTTATGAATTTTGATATTGAAATAGGGTGTCATTCAATATGGTACCACTAGAGGCCACTAATAGAAAAAGTAACACTTATATTATCATGCCTGGATAGGCATGGGTTAATCCAATTAATAATGTGAGCTGAAATCTGATTGGTCAAACCACCCTTTTTAAATGTGTGTTTTATTGTGTTTTAACTATGCATGATTAAGGACCATGTAGGTCCGAAACGTCGCTGTTTTAATGGTTGTGATATCACCAATAAAGAAATAATTCACCTTTAAGAATATTGATGCAGTGGTGCTGTTACTTTCTACATATGGACTATATATATATATATATATATATATATATATATATATATATATATATATATACACATTTCTTTAGGACTAGGGGGTGAATTAATTAATTCATTCACATTAACAAACCAGGGCTTATGAAACCTGCAACCTCTGCAGAGCAGCTCTCCTATTTAACCCCTTTCTGATGCCAGTTGGTAAAGCTCTGAATCTTCGTTGTGGGTGCTGCCATCTTGAAGCTTAGGTTGAAGCTTTTCTTGTGTACGTTTTAAACTGTGTAGAGAAAAATCTTCAAAAAATCTTAAGATCCCACTCTGTATTGAGCTTACTACCCGAAGCACAAAATACAACTGTCAAAGGGTTGTGACATCTCTGATCTGTGAATATGCACTATTTTTATCACATGGGGTGAAAATGCCTTAGCTTCAAGATGGCAGCATCCACTAGGAAGGTAAAGAGCTTTACCAACAATAGCATAATGGGTTATTGCAGTTGTACCCACCATTTTAGTGGTCTTTTAAATAATCTGGAGGCAAACTGTATAGAACCAAAATAATATTTTTTTTTTTACTGAAATTGAATTTACTATAAAAATGTATTACATAAAATAGTGCATTAAAATAATAAAAAATGCATGTATGTAATTGTAGCCTCAAAAGAGATGTAAAAAGAATTTAAAAGCTTTCCTGCCTGTTATTGTTTTGTGTATATTGTAATGTAAGGGTGGCAGTTGGAAATTTTCAATTTCAGACGTTTTTCATACAAACCTAAAACCACTTTGTTTTCCAAGTTTATTTATAATTTCAGGCTTTATAAAGACCCTGATATCTGAACTTATATGTTTTGTAAATAAAGTGACTGCTATACATTTTTTATTTTCTGAAAGAGAATTAAGACAACCTTTATATGCTGCATGAAAAGCCTTAATTTGTTATACATTTTAGGCCCTTATCAAGAAAGATGCCTTCCTATTACTTGAAATAGAAGTCATTCATAGATTTATATTGGCATCTAGAGATGCAGGTAATTAAGTTCATTGTGCATTTGTCTTAGAGGTTATTTTGTTTAATAAAGTTTTCAAATGTCTGAATGTCAATGTATGACGCTGCTTACTCCAGCCTGATAATCAATAATGGTACAGTTTAACCTCTTGCTGCCTGTCCTTTGCATTGTAAAGCGCCTACGGTTTATTCTCTTCCTGCTTTAATACCTCTCTGTGTTATCCTGCTTTGCTTGCTGAACTGCACTCTTAGGGCTTCATGTATTAAGCAGCGAAAGCTGCTCCGGAGCCCTTGCGTGGCAGGTTCACATATGCGAGCTTGCTTCCCACAATGTAAGGCGCAGCAGTCATTAGACTGCTGCTTCTTACACTCTATGCCACCTCTGAGGTGGCAAAGGAAAATCACTGAGCGCTCGCTCGCTCTCAGTGATTGACAATGCCTTCTGTAACGTGATTGGTCACATAGGAGAAGGGCCGGGCATTAAACGCTCACTTGAGCTTGCAATTAAATAAAAGGCTGGATATCTTGTTAAACTTTCCAGTTTTCTTCTATTATCAAATTTGCTTTGTTCTTTTGGCATCCTTTTTTTGTAAGAACATATTAAGGTATGCTCAGGAGCTGCAATGCACTACTGGGAGCTAGCTGTTGATTGTTGGTTTGCATATATATATATATATGCCTCTTGTCATTTACTCTCCAGATGTATTCATCTAGTTCCCAGTAGTGCATTGCTGTTCCTTTAACAAAGAATATGAAGAGAATGAAGCAAATTTGATAATGAAAGTAAATTGGAAAATTGCTTAAAATTGCATGATCTATCTGAATCACCCAAGTGTAATTATGACTTTCATGCCCCTAAATTAAGAATACAATATGAGTCTCCTTCATTCACAAGCTACATGTTAATGTGTTTTCTCAGAATTTTGAAGCAATGGTTGTACATACTGGAACTTCTCCAGCTTGTTTTCCATATAAGGAGTATAAACCCCGGGGGAGTCTCACATGCAGAGGTGTTGGGCTAAGGTGAACCATGGACTTTTAAGAGGGGAATATTAGGGTACTGAGATATGCTACAGACACTCACACATGAATACTTCAGAGTAAGAAATGCTAGGCAATGGAGCAACAGGCAGAACACACTTGCCAAACACAAGGTGAACTAGTAAAAGGCTGGATACCCTGGTAAAGCATATACAGGCTGAAGGCCAGATCAACAGGTAATATATTAAATACACTGGAACTGCACACAGACCAGAGACAGGATACATAGATACAGCATACACAGGCTGAAGACCAGATCAACAGGTAAGATATTAAATACACTGGATCTGCACACAGACCAGAGACAGGATACATAGATACTGCATTCGCAGGTACAGCATATACAGGCTGAAGGCCAGAGCAACAGGTAATATATTAAATACACTGGAACTGCACACAGACCAGAGACAGGATACGTAGATACTGCATACGCAGGTACAGCATATACAGGCTGAAGGCCAGATCAACAGGTAAGATATTAAATACACTGGAACTGCACACAGACCAGAGACAAGATACATAGATACTGCATACACAGGTACAGCATATACAGGCTGAAGGCCAGCTCAACAGGAAAGATATTAAATACACTGGAACTGCATTGCTGCATTCAAATTCTGCCCTTTTCCCTGTTTTTGTGTCATCTGTATTTCAAGCCTCTCTTTTGGTATGTGAATTGGGTCCCTGTAATCAAATCGTGCCTTCTTCCCTGTTTTTATGACATCTATATTTCAAGCCTCTCTTTTGGTATGTGAATTGGGCCCCTGCATTCAAATCCTGCCCTTTTCCCTGTTTTTGTGTCATCTGTATTTCAAGCATCTCTTTTGGTATGTGAATTGGGTCCCTGCATTCAAATCCTGCCTTTTCCCTGTTTTTGTGTCATCTGTATTTCAAGCCTCTCTTTTTGCATTTGGCTGTGTACAATCAATTATGGATTTACCCTGCTGATATCTTGCCTTTACCTATGTGATGTTTAAACCTTGCAAATACTTGTTTTAATTCCTAAATTTACAATTTCACTAATGGTTTAACCACAGCCTCCCCCAAATTCTATTGTCTGTTATTTGTAACTTATCTTACCCTGAATCAAATTTTCCCAATTGGCCTTTGACTGTCTTTGATCAGGTCATTACCTAATTTATTGCATTCAGCTGAATGCCCTGGCCTATAAATTTACCACTGCTATGGGGAAAGCTATGCAGGTAGCTATGCAATGTAGGTTAGATAGCAATATTGTAAGATCATCTGTTCACATTTCTTAAGTGAACATTTATAAGTGAGGCACAATGAATTATACAAGAATAGGACAAGGATTGGACAAGGGATAAGGGAAGTTCTGTTTTAATACTGAGTTTTATACACTGTTTGACTATTTTGTAAAAATGATAAATATCTTCATATTCCTTTTTGCCACCTTTTGTCTATTTAACAAACTACTTTACTCAATTACTCCTTACCCCTCACCACATGCACTACTCATTAGCCCTTCTCTCTTAACCTCACTTTAATTTTGTATTTATGAACTTCACACATTCCTAACAAATCTTATTCCTCTTGCATCTAGAGCCACCACCCCCTTCACTTGTGCACTATGGAACTATAGCTCTGTTTGCAACAAACTCACTTCTATCCATGACCTCTTTATCTCCCACTCTCTCAATCTTCTGGCTCTCACAGAAACATGGTTCTCTCCTTCAGACACTGCTTCACTGTCACATGTGGGTCTCCACTTCAGCCAAACTCCTAGGTCCGACAATAGACAAGGAAGTGGTTTTGGTATTTTACTTTCCTCTCGTTGCACCTTTCAACAAATACAGCCCTTCTCTTCCCTCACATTTTCTTCATTCGAAACACACATTATCGCTTATTCTCTACCCTCTCTATACGCGTTGCAGTCATATACCGCCCCCTGGCTCCGCAACTCTATTTCTAGATCACTTTGCTGCTTGGCTACCTTACTTCCTTTCCTCGGATACCCCTGCCCTCATTCTCAGTGACTTCAACCTCCCTGTTGATAATCCCACTGCCTCCTCTGCAAAACAACTTCTGCAACTCACTTCCTCTTTCGGCCTGTCACAATGGACTGACTCTCCCACTCACAAAGATGGTCACTCCCTTGATCTGATTTTCAGTTATCGATGCACACTCAATCTCAAACTTCACAAACTCACCTTTTCCTCTTTCTGACCACCACCTCCTCACTTGTACCATCACCTCCCTCCCTACAACTCTTCCTCCTTCTACCCCTCACACTAAACTTCACAGAAGAATCAAGCCAATAGATCAGGAACAGCTCGGTAGCTCTCTCAAACCTCCTCTTTCTTCCATACCCTCCTTTTCCTGTCCTGATGAATCCATCTGCAACTATAACTCCACCCTTACATCGGTCCTTGATAACCTGGCCCCACCTACCATAACTCGGAAAACATACACTCATCCTCAACCCTGGCATACTCCTCTGACACGGTACCTATGCAGATGTTTCCGTACTGCTGAGCCACACTGAAGGAAATCTCGGAGTTCTGCTGACTTCCTTCACTATAAGTTCATCTTGAACTCTTACTATTCTGCCCTTAATCTATATAAGCAACATTACTTCTCCACTCTTATCTCTACTCTTTCTTCAAACCCAAAACGTCTGTTCTCCACATTCAATACTCTTCTCAGCCCACCCCACCTCCCACCACAACTTTTCTCTCAGTTTTCTCTCAGCCCAAGATTTTGCCAGCTACTTCAACAACAAAATTGACTCCACCAGAAATGAAATCAGCTCTCAACATACTGCCGGTCTCCTTCCCCCTCAAAAGCTCACAATCATCCAAAACACACATAGCCATAAATTTAGCTCTTTTGCCCCTGTTAAAGAGGATGAAGTTATTGCCCTTATACTATCCTCTCACCTCACTACCTGTCCCCTCGACCTCATCCCCTAACAACTACCCCCCTCCCTCTCTTATACCCTTACCCCTATACTCACACACAACCTCTCCCTCAGCACTGGTATAGTTCCCACATCTCTTAAGCATGCATTAGTCACACCTATCCTCAAAAAACCTTCTCTCAATCCAACCTCCCCATCCAACTGCCGCCCTATTTCCCTACTACCTCTTGCCTCAAAGCTTCTAGAAAAGCTAGAATATGCATGTCTATCCCATTTCCTTACACTTGACCCACTGCAATCTGCATTTCTTCCCCTTCACTCAACAGAGACAGCAATTGTTAAGGTTACCAACAACCTACTTACAGCAAGATCAAAAGGCCACTTCTCTCTACTTATCCTCCTTGATCTGTCTGCAGCCTTTGATACTGTTGACCACCCTCTTTTGCTCCATACTCTCCAATATTTCGGCATCTGTGACACAGCTCTCTCTTGGTTCTCTTCCTATCTGTCAAACCATACCTTTAGTGTAGCCTTCTCTGGGGCATTCTCTGCCCCGTTACCTCTTTCTGTTGGGGTACCGCAAGGCTCTGTCTTCGGTCCCCTTCTCTTCTGAATCTACACATCCTCACTAGGTTCCTTAATAAAGTCCCACGGGTTTCATTATAATTTGTATGCCAATGACACCAAAATCTACCTCTCTGCACCAGCACTATCTCCTTCCTTGCTAACCCGTGTCGCTAACTGTCTCTCTCATATCTCATCTTGGATGTCCTCTCACTATCTCAAGCTAAATATCTCCAAAACTGAGCTCCTTATTTTCCCCCTTCTTCCAAAATTTCCACCCCTCATGTCTCTATAACTGTTGATAACTCCATCATTACCCCATCCTCACATGCCCAATGTCTTGGGGTCACACTGGACTTTCTTTCACTCCTCACATTCAGTCCTTGGCTAAAGCCTGCCGCTTCCACCCTAAAAACATTGCTAAAATTAGACATTTCCTTACACACGACACAACAAAGATTGTAATCCACTGTCTCATCCTTTCCCACCTTGACTACTGCAACTCTATCCTCTCTGGTCTCCCTAGCTGCCGCCTAGCTACTTTACAATCCATAATGAATGCCTCTGCCAGGCTCATCTTCCTTGCACGTCGCTCTTTATCTGCTGCACCTCTCTGCCAATCCCTTCACTGGCTTCCTCTTTGTAACATACCTGTACCTTTAAATCTTAATACCTCCCATTCTCCTCTCTCCCTTTAAATTCCCACTTCCTGCTAATCCAAATTGCTTGATTATTGAGTATATCGTGTGCCTAGCATTGCTCTCTATCTCTGAGAGTTGTTTCTGCTTATTGATCTGTGTTACCATTGAATCCCTGGAAGTTACTTCATCTGCACACAGATGCTGTCTGTGTACAACCAACTTTCTATTTCTTATTGTTACCAGCAGTCCTGAATTCATCTCCACCTTTCACAGACGCTGTCTGTGCACCTCCAGCTCAAGTCATTTCACCTGCATGCTGTACATTCTCTCACAGACGCTGCCTGTGCTTCATTATATCATTACATTTGGCTGCACACTCTCTGGTCTTACCACAAGTACTCTGTATAACAAACTGCCTTGTCAAACCTTTTACATATTACCTTGAAACATCTAATAATGTACTGAACTATATATACCTCGCAAATCAATGTGCTTAAACCTATCTACTCTAAACTGTTACTTTGCTACCAAATGGCTAGACTACGAGTTTTGCGTTATGAGCGGTGCGGTGCTAACTTGCATGTTATTGTCACCGCTCACTTCCCTACATCGCTGGTATTACAGGTTTAAAAAAACAACTGCATTATCAGGCAAAAAGTGAGCATAGAGCAAAATTGTGCTCCTGTAAGGAATCCGTTCCATCTTTTCCTTCCTTCCATACTGTCACATGGTCTTCCAGCCTCACCTGTATTTAAGTCATCACCTGACAACAAACAGGTGCTTAGTTATTGCACCTATTAGCTGTATCTAGCAGGATAGCTGGTTCTCTTGCTACATCAATGGCGAGAGCCGGCTGAAAAAAAAGTCTAACACCATCTTGGATGACGTCATTTAAAGGAACCTTCATTCTGCAAGAAGACTTTGATTGAAGAGGGTGCTCCGCGCCGGATGTCTTGAAGATGGAGCCGCTCCACGCCAAATGGATGAAGATAGAAGATGCCATCTGGATGAAGACTTCTGCAGTTTGGATGAAGACTTCTGCCTGCTTCGATGAGGACTTCTGCCGATTCAATGAGGATGGATGTCGGGTCTACAAAAACTGTAAGTGGATCTTCGGGGGTTAGTGTTAAGCTTTTTAAAGGGTTTATTGGGTGGGTTAATTTTTAAATTAGTGGTTTGGGCACCTGAAAAGAGCTAAATGCCCTTCAGGGCAATGGGGCAATGGGGGAGCTTAGGTTTTTTTAGTGTTGGGGGGTTGTTTGTATTTTTTTTTACAGGTAAAAGAGGTGATTTCTTCGGGGCTATGCCCTGCAAAAGGCCCTTTTAAGGGCTATTGGTAGTTTAGTTTAGTTTAGGCTAGGGTTTTTTTATTTTGGGGGGGGCTTTTTTATTTTGATAGGGCTATTAGATTAGGTGTAATTAGTTTAAAAATCTGATCATTTATTTTTTTATTTTGTGTAATTTAATTTAAGTTTTTTTTGTAATTTAGGTAATTGTATTTAATTTATGTAATTTATTTAATTGTAGTATAACTCAGGTTAGGTTTTATTTTATTTATTTTAGCTAGGTAGTTAGTAAATAGTTAATAACTATTTAGTAACTATTCTACCTAGTTAATATAAATACAAACTTGTCTGTGAAATAAAAATAAACCCTAAGATAGCTACAATGTAACTATTAGTTATATTGTAGCTAGCTTAGGGTTTATTTTATAGGTAAGTATTTAGTTTTAAATAGGAATAATTTAGGTAATGATAGTAGGTTTTATTTAGATTTATTTTAATTATATTTAAGTTAGGGGGTGTTAGGGTTAGGGTTAGACTTAGGTTTAGGGGTTAGTAAATTTAATATAGTGGCGGCGACGTTGGGGGCGGCAGATTAGGGGTTAATAAATGTAGGTAGGTGGGGGCAATGTTAGTGGCGGCAGATTAGGGGTTAATAATATTTAACTAGTGTTTGCGATACAGGAGTGTGGCGGTTTAGGGGTTAATATGTTTATTATAGTGGTAGCGATGTCTGGAGCGGCAGATTAGGGGCTAATAATTTTATTTTAGTGTTTGCGAGGGCCTCGGTTTAGGGGTTAATAGGTAGTTTATGGGTGTTAGTGTACTTTTTAGCACTTTAGTTATGTTACAGCTTTGAAGCGCACAACTCATAACTACTGACTTTCAGTTTACGTTATGGATCTTGATGGTATAGGCTGTACCGCTCACTTTTTGGGCTCCCAGACAGACTCATAATACCGGCGCTATGGAAGTCCCATTGAAAAAGGACTTTTTAAAAGCTGCGGTAATTACGTTGCATTACGGCCAAAAAAGTGTGCGGTGCAGCTAAACCTGCAAGACTCGTAATACCAGCAGTAGTGAAAAAGCAGCGTTATGAGCCTTAATGCTGCTTTTTCACCCATTTTCACCCATACCGCAAAACTCGTAATCTAGCCGAAAGTTATTTCAGCTAACCATAACTTGATTATCAACTATAACGTTATTGTAAACCTGCTTCTCAAACTGAAAGTAACTAACTCTGACTTGACATTGTCAGTGAGTAGTTTTCAAAGTAAAACTTTGTTTCTTTCTGTTCAGTATCACTGCTACATTTCAGGCACTTGCTCATTAACCAATTCAATAGTGAGCAGAGTTCACCTGTATCCAGTAGCTACAAACTCACATTTATTCACTCACTGAATAGTTCTAGTCTAAAATAATATGTTGAATCATGACACTGCCTTCAGGATTAAACACAAAATTCTCACTCTGACACACAAAGCCCTCAATTGCACTGCTCCCCCCTACATCTCAGACCTTGTCTCCAGATACTCTCCCTCCCGTCCCCTTCGCTCCGCTCATGATCTCCTACTCTCCTCCTCTCTTGTAACCTCCTCACATTCCCATCTACAAGATGTCTCCAGATTGGCTCCCATCTTATGGAACTCTCTGCCTCACTCCACAAGAATCTCCCCTAGTTTTAAAAGCTTCAAGTGCTCCCTGAAGACTCTACTATTTAGGGACGCTTACAACCTACACTAACCTTCCTATCTCCACTGCTATCCCCTAAATCCCCATAGCATGTAAGCCTATTAGCCCAGCTGTTTGCAGGACCCTCTCCCCCCATTTGATCCCTGTAATCGTTTTTATATACCACCCATGTTCATAGCACTGTGGAACCTGTTTCACTCTACAAATACCAGATAATAATAATAATAATATTGGATGCACACAGGCCATAAATAGAATACACATATTCTGCAGATACAGGTTGGATATTGGATACATAAGTAAAAGTTAAAAAGGAGATACACTGGTACTAAACAAACAGGCTGGGAGATAGGGTACACAGATGCTGCAGACACAGGGGTATATTTATGAAAGCTTCAACCGAAAATACGCTGGAATTCCGCATTGTAATTGTTGCGAGATTGATCCAACATAGTTATCAAAGCGTCAAGATCAGCAAATGTTGAAATTTATGACGTAAGATACGATCCTGTGATCTCAAGCCGACGCAGATCGATGCTTACGTCATTACAGATGTTCCGAATACACATTTGACTCTATTTGACCCTTTTCCCAATTTATCAAACATTTAACAGGTATGCTCGTGGCTATTCCGACGCAGCGTATCTTGTTTTTAAACCGCCACCCTTGAGGCCGCGGATGCCATAGAAATCAATGGGAGTCTGAAAGCACCAAAAGCTTATGTTGGATGCTGCAAGAGAATGAAGCATATCACATTGATGTCTATGGTTGAAAAAAAGTCGACCCAAATAAAATGTATTAACCCCTATCCCGCTGCTCCCCGACACCGCAGTCACTAAATAAACATATTAACAACTAAACCTCTGGCTTCCCACATCACCACCACTAACTAAACCTATCAACCCCTAAAATGTCAGCCCCCCCACAACCCAAAAAACTAAATTAAGCTATTAACCTCTAAACCTAACAACCCCTTAACTTTAAATTAAAATTACAAGATCCCTCTCTTAATATAAATTAAAACTTACCTGTAGAATTAAAATAAACTAATTTTAAACTATACATTAACCTACCCTAACTATTATACCAAAATTAAATTAAACTACCAATTAAATAAACTAAATTACATATTAAAAAATCTAACACTACTAAAATTATTTAAATATACAATTAAACATTATTACAAACTACTAAATTACAAAAAATAACAAACACTAAATTATTAAAAATAACAAACGAAATTATCAACAAAAAAACGTACACCTAATCTAATAGCCCTATCAAAATAAAAAAGCCCCCCTCAAAATAAAAAAACCCTAGCCTATAATAAACTACCAATAGCTCTTAAAAGGGCCTTTTGTGGGGCAATGCCTCAAAGAGATCAGCTCTTTTACCTGTAAAACAAAATACAAAGACCCCGCAACAGTAAAACCCACCACCCAACCAACCCCCCCAAATAAAAACCCTAACTCTAAAAAAAAAACCTAACCTACCAATTGCCCTGAAAAGAAGCTTGCCTCCTATTGGCTGATTTGAATTTAACACTCAAATCAGCCAATAGGAATGCAATCTTGAAGAGGAGCTCCATGTCGGATGGCTTCAGGATGGACCCGCTCCACGCTGCAGGTATGAAGATAGAAGATACCGCTTGGATGAAGACTTCGCTGCTTGGATGAAGACATCGCCGCCTGGATGAAGACTTCTGCCGCCTAGATGGATGAAGACATCGCCGCCTGGATGAAGACATCGCCGCCTGGATGAAGACTTCTCCACCTGGATGTCGGGACTTCAGAACTGAAGTGAATCTTCGGGGGTTAGTGTTAGGATTTTTTTTTACATTTTCTGGGTGGGTTTTTATTTTAGATTTGGGTTTGGGCTTGTAAAAGAGCTAAATGCCCTTTTAAGGGCAATGCCCATCGAAATGCCCTTTTCAGAGCAATAGGTAGCTTAGTTTTTTTTTAGAGTTAGGGTTTTTATTTGGGTGGGTTGGTTGGGTGGTGGGTTTTACTGTTGGGGGGACTTTGCATTTTTTTTTACAGGTAAAAGAGCTGATATCTTTGGGGTAATGTTTGACCAAGTGACTAAAATGTATATGCACTTTATTCTTAAGTGTAGTAAAACTTGGAAATGTTTTAAAGGTAGTAACACAGAAACACAGAAACACACAGGCACACTAATACACTGAAACACACACTCACACATAAGGATTCACATATAGACACTCTAGCAGACACGCAAAGAAACACATAAACACACTCAGACACAGACACCCACACAGACACTCAGCACTTGTTTACATTGACCTGACAAGTAGTGAGGTAGACTACAGTTTTGTCAAAAAAGGAGATTTACAAAACAAAATATGGAGTTCTGATTATCTTTTTGCTAAGAAAGATGCCAACTTAATGATGACATACACCCAAGGAAACACTGACAGAGACAGCCTCAGATAGCAAACAAAGACATACACAAACACACACACACACACACACACACAGAGAGAGACACCCACAGAAAACACACAAAGACATACACACACAGAGAGACAACCACATAAAACACACAAAGACATACATACACACACACCCTCACTGAGAAATCCATAGAAAACACACAAAGGCATACACACACTCTCACAGAGACACACACAGAAAATGCACAGACATACACACACCTTCACAGAGACACCCACAGAAAACACATAGACATATGCACACACCCTCACAGAGACATCCACAGAAAACACAGACATACATACATACACACCCTCACCCTCACAGAGACTTCCACAGAAAACACACAAAGACATACACACCCACTCTCACAGAGGCATCCAGAGAAAATACATAAAGACATACATACACACACCCTTACAGAGATACCCATAGAAAAAGCACAGACATATACGCGCACACCCTCAAAGACATCCACAGAAAATGCACAAAGACATACACTCCCACCCTCACAGAGAGACCCACAGAAAAAAATACTTACACACTCATAGAGACACAAACAAAAGCACGACATAAACACAGACACCCACAGAAACACTCAGAGGAGGTAAAATTTCTGCACATTGCATCCCCTAAATCAACAGTGTGTGACATGTATGATAAAAAAATTGCAGAAATTAAGAGATCACTTTTTAAAGAATCATATTTGTAAATGTGCAAACAAAAATAATTCTGTGAATTCAAAATTGTACATTAATGATCTGGGTAGATGGCTAGATGAAGAAAAGTACTTTTGAAAGGTTAACATATGTTTTTTTTATTTAGGCTTGTTTGTATGTATTTAAAAATTAAGTCAGCTGTTGTGTAAACTGAAAAGTGTTAAGTTAACCCATCTCATTTCAAACACTGAGCAATCTTAGTCTGAGAGTATAAAATTGTATGCAGAGGTAACAATCAAAAATTCATCATTGCATCTGGAAAGTCCTTGCATAAAGGGGCAGTAAACTGTATATATATTATATAATATATATATTAATTAAAAAAAACTCATATCTGCCAAAAGGGCACCTACCATTTGTGTATTGAGAAGGAAACATTTCTACATGGCTTTAAATATAGAATTTCTACAGCATTGTCAAATAATCATAAATACACTGCTCCATATTGCTAAAAAAAATGTTTTTATGGACCCCTGGCCCCACTATACAACTACTACTACACACCGAAGTTACAATCCACAATTGCAGAAAGAAAAAAAAACATTTCCTAATTAAGTTCTACCTCCTCTGCAAATAAATGTTATCTGCCGTCTGACTCAGGTACACACTGTACAAATTTAAGTGCCAAGTTTGTCTCACACTGTGCATAGTAGTTTAGTGTACACTCAGAAATCCTCTCAAATTCTAATGCTTTACTCCTTGTAAAAACATTTCCCATGCTCAATAGCACTCTGCTGTAGTACCCTCTGGTGGCTGACAACATTTAAAAAAACTATATTTAAAAAAAAAAAAGTTGTTCTTGCCTCATGGGTCCCCCTGGCCCATTGGGCCCCTAAAATGAGTCAACCCTTGTAACCCCCCCGATGTTGTCCCTGCCAAGGTGAAGAGAATGGATACACTGGTACTAAACAAACAGGCTGGTGATTGGATACACAGATTCTGTAGACACATGCTGAAGACTGGATGCCTTGGTAAAGAGACTGGATACACTGGTACTAAACAAACATGCTGGTGATTGGATACCCAGATTCTGTAGACGCATGCTGAAGACTGGATGCCTTGGTAAAGAGACTGGATACATTGGTACTAAACAAACAGGCTGGTGATTGGATACACAGATTCTGTAGACACATGCTGAAGACTGGATGCCTTGGTAAAGAGACTGGATACACTGGTACTAAACAAACATGCTGGTGATTGGATACGCAGATTCTGTAGACGCATGCTGAAGACTGGATGCCTTGGTAAAGAGACTAGATACATTGGTACTAAACAAACAGGCCGGTGATTGGATATGCAGATACTGTAGAGACATGCTGAAGACTGGATGCCTTGGTAAAGAGACTGGATACACTGGTACTAAACAAACATGCTGGTGATTGGATACGCAGATTCAGTAGACACATGCTGGAGAATGGATGTCTTGGTAAAGAGACTGAATACACTGGTACTAAACAAACAGGCTGGCGATTGGATACACAGATTCTACAGAAACAGAATGCACTGCTAGGAGACTAGATACACAGGTATTGTACACTCAGGCCGCAGACTGGGTACACTGCTGCTGCAAACACAACCTGGGGATTTGATGCTCTAGTTAATTAGCAGGGCCACTCAGCTATTTATTTCAGTTTGCTGGCATTGTAAAACAACAACTGACATTGGAGGAGAATCATGCCTGACCAGTAGCTTGGGATGGAGAATTATAAAATATTTTTCTGACTATTAAGAGAACACACCTGAAGAGTCAGGTAGGGGATAAGGTCTATTGACCTGTCAGACAATCGGTCACCCACCAAGGGCCCATGGTTAGAGCCACCTGTCTGACCCCTTGATGTAAAATAGAAGTGCAAGTTTCTATTTCCTATCAGTGTGATAGTGATCATTTAAACATGCTGCTATTGCATGTAGGCGTATTGGCAATGATTACTGGCTGCAGACTTGTTTGAACACACATTATGTGTTGCTGACATTTTAGATCAGTGTTAGGAGCCATAATGTAATGCATTTATTATGTTGTTCAAGATGCTGATTGCTGTCAGACATCAAATTTATATTGCTGATTGTGTATATCACAATACTGCTGGTGTAGAAGGTAACTATTATGTATTATAGCAGACCTCACAGCTGTGCCTATTTGAGAGGGACAGTCCCTGATTTTAAACTCTGTCCTATTGTGCCTCTATGACAGCCATACGTCCCTATTTGCAGACTTTCCCTTAGCCCCACCCATTAAACACCCAGACACACCCTTGACCGCCTAGACACACCCACAATCCCAACCTCTAACATCCCATTATCCCACTACCTCCCAACACGACTCCTCCCACAAAAATGTGACAGGCCCCATCAACCTCTTGAGTCTCTGATACCCAGCCACAAATGGTGGGAAGTATGTTATAGTGTGATCCAATTATAATGCTATTCTGCTTGCAGATCATTAGGTATGTCAATATGTTCCATTTATCAGTGGAAGGCCTTCATTAATTTATTGTTATTAAGTCTATAAAGGATTGTTCAGTTTATGCCTTTTATATGTTGTGCACCTAGATTAGTTAGGCTGCAACCCAAATGTGATATTATAATGTAGCGCGCGTATTACAAGTTCACTTGAGCGCAATTGAAGTTAACTGGCATTGGGATATTGTGACTACTGGTTAACTGTTAAACGAGTCAAAAAAGTTACACAAAAAATACATTTAAAAGTAGTTTTTTTTTTAAAAGGCATAAAACAGTTATAATGGCTCAAAGATATGAGGTCTCAGGTGTAAGGGAAAAAAAGGCCTGTCTAAATATATGTTTGTATGTGTATATATATATATATATATATATATACAGTATATATATATATATATGTTTATATACTTTTAACTTATAATACCCATACTACCCGCCGCCGCCAAAAAACTTTCTTCTATCGACTTTAACCTGAGTGGGAGCAATAAATGACACTCAACTCGTACAACTTCACACTAATCATGTCTAAAAATATTTATCAATGGGTGGGGGAGCTTTAAGAGAACATTTTGTACTTGTAATAACTGTATAATAAATTAAGCTGTATATTAAGGAAAAAAGTTGATCTACAAGTGTTGGCAAATTTAGGATTTTTTTCTGGGAATCCAGCCAGACCAGATTATCATATAACAAAACTGCTGAAAAGTGTCATTGTGTTATTTTATATTTGTTAACAAATAATGGCAAAATTTATGCTTCAGTCATTTTGTATGCCGATAATTAGCTATGGCTAAGTCCACTAAACATATATTTCTCTTGTACTTTTTAAAATAACCTCTTCTCCTTCCTCACTTGTTAAAGCTTTTCAGTTCATAACATCATAAAACCTCACCTCATACATTTATTTCTGATAATCTCTGTCAGACATCATTTACTTTGTACTGCACATTCATCTCGAAGCTAAGACATATTTGGGCCAAATTACAAGTGATGCCCTAAATTACTTTTTCGCTTGTAAAATTTTTATTGCGACCAGGTTATTATGCGTATTACAAGTTGAAAGTAAAATGTTAGCCCGAGAGCGAAAGGCAGAGGTGCTGTAACTTCAGGAACTTTGGATACAGCGACCATGCTAACTTCTTTTCCCCATTGACTTCTATGAGGCACACTGTTAAAAAAACCTAGCAGTCATCGTTTTTGTGCTATCCTGCGTTAGACCAACTGCACTAAACTCAAAGTGAGTTCTTCACATAGAAGAAAATGTTCTTTTTATTTTATATCCTACAGACTCTCTGCAAACATACATTTAAAGATCCCTTTCTGCAAACAAACATTTGAAGACCTCACTGCAACAAGCAATCCTACAAACTCTCTGCAAACATACATTTAAACATCCCTTTCTGCAAAAAAACATTTGAAGACCTCACTGCAACAAGCAATCCTACAGACTCTCTGCAAACATACATTTAAAGATCCCTTTCTGCAAACAAACATTTAAAGACCTCACTGCAACAAGCAATCCTACAGACTCTCTGCAAACATAGATTTAAAGATCCCTTTCTGCAAACAAACATTTGAAGACCTCACTGCAACAAGCAATCCTACAGACTCTCTGCAAACATACATTTAAAGATCCCTTTCTGCAAACAAACATTTAAAGACCTCACTGCAACAAGCAATCCTACAAACTCTCTGCAAACATACATTTAAAGATCCCTTTCTGCAAACAAACATTTGAAGACCTCACTGCAACAAGAAATCCTACAGACTCTCTACAAACATACATTTAAAGATCCCTTTCTGCAAACAAACATTTGAAGACCTCACTGCAACAAGCAATCCTACAGACTCTCTGCAAACATACATCTAAAGATCCCTTTCAGCAAACAAACATTTGAAGACCTCACTGCAACAAGGAATCCTACAGACTCTCTGCAAACATACATTTAAAGATCCCTTTCTGCAAACAAACATTTGAAGAACTCACTGCAACAAGAAATCCTACAAACTCTCTGCAAACATACATTTAAAGATTTCTTTCTGCAAACAAACATTTGAAGAAGACCTCACTGCAACAAGCAATCCTACAGACTCTCTGCAAACATACATTTAAAGATCCCTTTCTGCAAGCAAACATTTGATGACCTCACTGCAACAAGCAATCCTACAGACTCTCTGCAAACATACATTTAAAGATCCCTTTCTGCAAACAAACATTTGAAGACCTCACTGCAACAAGCAATCCTACAAACTCTCTGCAAACATACATTTAAAGATCCCTTTCTACAAAAAAACATTTGAAGACCTCACTGCAACAAGCAATCCTACAGACTCTCTGCAAACATACATTTAAAGATCCCTTTCTGCAAACAAACATTTGAAGACCTCACTGCAACAAGCAATCCTACAAACTCTCTGCAAACATACATTTAAAGATCCCTTTCTGCAAAAAAACATTTGAAGACCTCACTGCAACAAGCAATCCTACAGACTCTCTGCAAACATACATTTAAAGATCCCTTTCTGCAAACAAACATTTGAAGACCTCACTGCAACAAGCAATCCTACAAACTCTCTGCAAACATACATTTAAAGATCCCTTTCTGCAAACAAACATTTGAAGACCTCACTGCAACAAGCAATCCTACAGACTCTCTGCAAACATACATTTAAAGATCCCTTTCTGCAAACAAACATTTAAAGACCTCACTGCAACAAGCAATCCTACAGACTCTCTGCAAACATACATTTAAAGATCCCTTTCTGCAAACAAACATTTGAAGACCTCACTGCAACAAGCAATCCTACAGACTCTCTGCAAACATACATTTAAAGATCCCTTTCTGCAAACAAACATTTAAAGACCTCACTGCAACAAGCAATCCTACAGACTCTCTGCAAACATACATTTAAAGATCCCTTTCTGCAAACAAACATTTGATGACCTCACTGCAACAAGCAATCCTACAGACTCTCTGCAAACATACATTTAAAGATCCCTTTCTGCAAACAAACATTTGAAGACCTCACTGCAACAAGCAATCCTACAAACTCTCTGCAAACATACATTTAAAGATCCCTTTCTGCAAAAAAACATTTGAAGACCTCACTGCAACAAGCAATCCTACAGACTCTCTGCAAACATACATTTAAAGATCCCTTTCTGCAAACAAACATTTGAATACCTCACTGCAACAAGCAATCCTACAGACTCTCTGCAAACATACATTTAAAGATCCCTTTCTGCAAAAAAACATTTGAAGACCTCACTGCAACAAGCAATCCTACAGACTCTCTGCAAACATACATTTAAAGATCCCTTTCTGCAAACAAACATTTGAAGATCTCACTGCAACAAGCAATCCTACAGACTCTCTGCAAACATACATTTAAAGATCCCTTTCTGCAAACAAACATTTAAAGACCTCACTGCAACAAACAATCCTACAGACTCTCTGCAAACATACATTTAAAGATCCCTTTCTGCAAACAAACATTTGAAGACCTCACTGCAACAAGCAATCCTACAGACTCTCTACAAACATACATTTAAAGATCCCTTTCTGCAAACAAACATTTGAAGACCTCACTGCAACAAGCAATCCTACAGACTCTCTGCAAACATACATTTAAAGATCCCTTTCAGCAAACAAACATTTGAAGACCTCACTGCAACAAGCAATCCTACAGACTCTCTGCAAACATACATTTAAAGATCCCTTTCTGCAAACAAACATTTAAAAACCTCACTGCAACAAACAATCCTACAAACTCTCTGCAAACATACATTTAAAGATCCCTTTCTGCAAACAAACATTTGAAGACCTCACTGCAACAAGCAATCCTACAGACTCTCTGCAAACATACATTTAAAGATCCCTTTCAGCAAACAAACATTTGAAGACCTCACTGCAACAAGCAATCCTACAGACTCTCTGCAAACATACATTTAAAGATCCCTTTCTGCAAACAAACATTTGAAGAACTCACTGCAACAAGAAATCCTACAGACTCTCTGCAAACATACATTTAAAGATTTCTTTCTGCAAACAAACATTTGAAGACCTCACTGCAACAAGCAATCCTACAGACTCTCTGCAAACATACATTTAAAGATCCCTTTCTGCAAACATTTGAAGACCTTACTGCAACAAGCAATCCTACAAACTCTATGCAAACATACATTTAAAGATCCCTTTCTGCAAACAAACATTTGAAGACCTCACTGCAACAAGCAATCCTACAGACTCTCTGCAAACATACATTTAAAGATCCCTTTCTGCAAACAAACATTTAAAGACCTCACTGCAACAAGCAATCCTACAAACTCTCTGCAAACATACATTTAAAGATCCCTTTCTGCAAACAAACATTTGAAGACCTCACTGCAACAAGAAATCCTACAGACTCTCTACAAACATACATTTAAAGATCCCTTTCTGCAAACAAACATTTGAAGACCTCACTGCAACAAGCAATCCTACAGACTCTCTGCAAACATACATCTAAAGATCCCTTTCAGCAAACAAACATTTGAAGACCTCACTGCAACAAGGAATCCTACAGACTCTCTGCAAACATACATTTAAAGATCCCTTTCTGCAAACAAACATTTGAAGAACTCACTGCAACAAGAAATCCTACAAACTCTCTGCAAACATACATTTAAAGATTTCTTTCTGCAAACAAACATTTGAAGAAGACCTCACTGCAACAAGCAATCCTACAGACTCTCTGCAAACATACATTTAAAGATCCCTTTCTGCAAACAAACATTTGATGACCTCACTGCAACAAGCAATCCTACAGACTCTCTGCAAACATACATTTAAAGATCCCTTTCTGCAAACAAACATTTGAAGACCTCACTGCAACAAGCAATCCTACAAACTCTCTGCAAACATACATTTAAAGATCCCTTTCTGCAAAAAAACATTTGAAGACCTCACTGCAACAAGCAATCCTACAGACTCTCTGCAAACATACATTTAAAGATCCCTTTCTGCAAACAAACATTTAAAGACCTCACTGCAACAAGCAATCCTACAGACTCTCTGCAAACATACATTTAAAGATCCCTTTCTGCAAACAAACATTTGAAGACCTCACTGCAACAAGCAATCCTACAGACTCTCTGCAAACATACATTTAAAGATCCCTTTCTGCAAACAAACATTTAAAGACCTCACTGCAACAAGCAATCCTACAGACTCTCTGCAAACATACATTTAAAGATCCCTTTCTGCAAACAAACATTTGATGACCTCACTGCAACAAACAATCCTACAGACTCTCTACAAACATACATTTAAAGATCCCTTTCTGCAAACAAACATTTAGACCTCACTGCAACAAGCAATCCTACAGACTCTCTGCAAACATACATTTAAAGATCCCTTTCTGCAAACAAACATTTGAAGACCTCACTGCAACAAGCAATCCTACAAACTCTCTGCAAACATACATTTAAAGATCCCTTTCTGCAAAAAAACATTTGAAGACCTCACTGCAACAAGCAATCCTACAGACTCTCTGCAAACATACATTTAAAGATCCCTTTCTGCAAACAAACATTTGAATACCTCACTGCAACAAGCAATCCTACAGACTCTCTGCAAACATACATTTAAAGATCCCTTTCTGCAAACAAACATTTGAAGACCTCACTGCAACAAGCAATCCTACAGACTCTCTGCAAACATACATTTAAAGATCCCTTTCTGCAAACAAACATTTGAAGACCTCACTGCAACAAGCAATCCTACAGACTCTCTGCAAACATACATTTAAAGATCCCTTTCTGCAAACAAACATTTGAAGACCTCACTGCAACAAGCAATCCTACAGACTCTCTGCAAACATACATTTAAAGATCCCTTTCTGCAAACAAACATTTGAAGACCTCACTGCAACAAGCAATCCTACAAACTCTCTGCAAACATACATTTAAAGATCCCTTTCTGCAAACAAACATTTGAAGACCTCACTGCAACAAGCAATCCTACAGACTCTCTGCAAACATACATTTAAAGATCCCTTTCTGCAAACAAACATTTGAAGACCTCACTGCAACAAGCAATCCTACAGACTCTCTGCAAACATACATTTAAAGATCCCTTTCTGCAAACAAACATTTGAAGACCTCACTGCAACAAGCAATCCTACAGACTCTCTGCAAACATACATTTAAAGATCTCTTTCTGCAAACAAACATTTGAAGACCTCACTGCAACAAGCAATCCTACAGACTCTCTGCAAACATACATTTAAAGATCCCTTTCTGCAAACAAACATTTGAAGACCTCACTGCAACAAGCAATCCTACAGACTCTCTGCAAACATACATTTAAAGATCCCTTTCTGCAAAAAAACATTTGAAGACCTCACTGCAACAAGCAATCCTACAGACTCTCTGCAAACATACATTTAAAGATCCCTTTCTGCAAACAAACATTTGAAGACCTCACTGCAACAAGCAATCCTACAGACTCTCTGCAAACATACATTTAAAGATCCCTTTCTGCAAACAAACATTTGAAGACCTCACTGCAACAAGCAATCCTACAGACTCTCTGCAAACATACATTTAAAGATCCCTTTCTGCAAAAAAACATTTGAAGACCTCACTGCAACAAGCAATCCTACAGACTCTCTGCAAACATACATTTAAAGATCCCTTTCTGCAAACAAACATTTGAAGACCTCACTGCAACAAGCAATCCTACAGACTCTCTGCAAACATACATTTAAAGATCCCTTTCTGCAAACAAACATTTGAAGACCTCACTGCAACAAGCAATCCTACAGACTCTCTGCAAACATACAGTACATTTAAAGATGACTTTCTGCAAACAAACATTTGAAGACATCACTGCAACAAGCAATCCTACAGACTCTCTGCAAACATACATTTAAAGATCCCTTTCTGCAAACAAACATTTAAAGACCTCACTGCAACAAGCAATCCTACAAACTCTCTGCAAACATACATTTAAAGATCCCTTTCTGCAAACAAACATTTGAAGACCTCACTGCAACAAGCAATCCTACAGACTCTCTGCAAACATACATTTAAAGATCCCTTTCAGCAAACAAACATTTGAAGAAGACCTCACTGCAACAAGCAATCCTACAGACTCTCTGCAAACATACATTTAAAGATCCCTTTCTGCAAACAAACATTTGAAGACCTCACTTCAACAAGCAATCCTACAGACTCTCTGCAAACATACATTTAAAGATCCCTTTCAGCAAACAAACATTTGAAGACCTTACTGCAACAAGCAATCCTACAGACTCTCTGCAAACATACATTTAAAGATCCCTTTCTGCAAACAAACATTTGAAGACCTCACTGCAACAAGCAATCCTACAAACTCTCTGCAAACATACATTTAAAGATCCCTTTCTGCAAACAAACATTTGAAGAAGACCTCACTGCAACAAGCAATCCTACAGACTCTCTGCAAACATACATTTAAAGATCCCTTTCTGCAAACAAACATTTAAAGACCTCACTGCAACAAGCAATCCTACAGACTCTCTGCAAACATACATATAAAGATCCCTTTCTGCAAACAAACATTTGAAGACCTCACTGCAACAAGCAATCCTACAGACTCTCTGCAAACATACATTTAAAGATCCCTTTCAGCAAACAAACATTTGAAGACCTCACTGCAACAAGCAATCCTACAGACTCTCTGCAAACATACATTTAAAGATCCCTTTCTGCAAACAAAAATTTGAAGACCTCACTGCAACAAGCAATCCTACAGACTCTCTGCAAAAATACATTTAAAGATCCCTTTCTGCAAACAAACATTTGAAGACCTCACTGCAACAAGCAATCATACAGACTCTCTGCAAACATACATTTAAAGATCCCTTTCAGCAAACAAACATTTGACGACCTCACTGCAACAAGCAATCCTACAGACTCTCTGCAAACATAGATTTAAAGATCTCTTTCTGCAAATAAACATTTGAAGACCTCACTGCAACAAGCATGACCCCACATAGTCAAGTTGCCACCCACCTTACCTACAAAACACACAACACTCATTTGTTGGGATTCAAAGGCCGCAGCTCATTTATTAACATAGTAAATAAACATAAATAACATAAATAACAATAACTCATCAACAACCACAGTGCTTGCCCCCACTTGTCCAACTTGCAAGCCCCGCCCTACCCACGGGAGGGGCTATCACCATTAAACCAACCCCTGTTACTGAAACAGGAAGTCCATCCACCTCATAACAGGCGTAAGCCTCTACCAAACAGGGCAAGCACCCCGCCCATGCTGCGACATCCTGTTAAGCCCCTTTCCAGGGAGGGAGGGTGGGAAATTCTGCTTCCACCGTATTGCTCCTGATAAAAAAGTGTGCTTGTTACTTCTTTTGTTATGTTTATAACTTCTTTCACAGCCCAGCCCCTTGCCCTCTCATTCACCCCTTGTCCTCTTCCTATTGGGGTCATACAACCCTTCCTTCAATTTATTTATACAGGGTTCTGCTTGACCCCACATAGTCAAGTTGCCACCCACCTTACCTACAAAACACACAACACTCATTTGTTGGGATTCAAAGGCCGCAGCTCATTTATTAACATAGTAAATAAACATAAATAACATAAATAACAATAACTCATCAACAACCACAGTGCTTGCCCCCACTTGTCCAACTTGCAAGCCCCGCCCTACCCACGGGAGGGGCTATCACCATTAAACCAACCCCTGTTACTGAAACAGGAAGTCCATCCACCTCATAACAGGCGTAAGCCTCTACCAAACAGGGCAAGCACCCCGCCACCTCTCACCCTCCAAGTGAGAACCGCCAACCAGAGCTAAGGCCTTCTCAATCCCCTCTTTCAAAGTGTAATTAAAAAGGTGTAACCCCACCTCATTGAGATGTACCCCATCTTTCAGGTAAAAGCAACTCCCTGATTCACCCTCAAATTCCACGTGCCTCAAACTCACCCCTCCGCACCGTCTCACATACCCGCTCACCATTCTATTGATCTTCCGTCTGGAAGCCTCCAATCTCCCCAAGTCCCAAGCTGACCTCCACACCAACCTGCTCTCTATTTCGGACCACACTATAATTACTCCCGGGAAGAGCTGTCTTAGCCGGTCTATCCCCTTTTTCATATCCTCCACCAGATCCTTCTGTGACATGAACCCCAAGTCATTCCCCCCTACATGGATCACCAGAATTTGAGGGGTTGAAAACAATCTTGCAAATTCCACCACTTTCAAGACTAACTGACCCCATTTCATACCCCGGACCCCCAGCCACTTTATCTCCACCTTCTCCCTGTTAAGTCCCAGCTGCAACCCATTGTACTTCACTGCGGCAGCCTTCCTGGCCCAATGGATGTATGAATGCCCGATCACCCAGCATCTCACCGGACCTGTCAAAACAAATAGAGCCGTATCAGCTGCCGCACCCTTCACTTAAACCCTCAGCCCTGGTCTCACATACCCCCTGAACCTCTCCGATCTCCACCTCCCAATCCTTTTAATCACCCCTTCATCCAATCCTAACCCTGCAGCCTCAGTCGCCGCCCCAATTCTGAAGGAATGGGACCCAAACTCTGTCCCCTCAATCCCCAGCCTCCCCAAGGCCTTCCTAAACACCGCAATAAATTGGTACCTCGACAAAGCTGAACCGTCCGCATGGAGGAAGAATGGACCATTCCTTATTGGGCGCCGACTGAGGTACTCTTGCGTTGCCGCCACTGGGCAACACACCCCCTTTATCTCCCTCAGGCTTATCAAACAACCTTTCCCTGCCTGGTCCGTCTTAGACTTCCTCAGCCAAACCTCCACCTTCCTGTCCCTCACAATAACCTCCCCTCCTTGGAGGCCCCCCATATCCTTCCTGTTGCGTCCCACCAGCTCAGACACCCTGAAGGCCCCAAAAAATGCTAACACAAAAGCTGCCCTAAACAGAACTTCTTCCCCTTCAGAAAAACACAAACCCTTCAAACAACCCACCACTTTTTCCAGGATGGCAAAAGTCACTGGTCTCCTGCCATCCTGTTTCCTCTGCCCCCTGCACAAACCCCTCACCGCCATGCGCACCACAAACACCTTTGTTAGGTCCTCCATTCCCACCAATTGGAACCAAAACGCCATGGCCGCCAACCTTTTCCGCATTTCTGAAGGCGACAGCCTTTCATCCCCCCACCTCTTCACCCATAACAACAATACCTGCAGTTGTTTTCCTTCTACCTCCCACAAATGCTGTCCCTCGTTCAGCCCCCGCCACTGTCTCCACACCCGGGCGTATGCCCTCCATGTGGCCGCTGCCAAAGATCCTCGAACCAGTTCGATCACACCCTGCCCAAACTCCACAGGTCCCCCGGGCAGGGCACTCCTTCTTCGTCCGCTTCTGGCGCCTCTGCAAAGAACCGGTCCCACTGGAAACGGGACAAAGCGTCAGCAATAACATTCATCTTGCCCGGAACATGGACAGCTCTGAAAGATATGTTATTCCGCAGGCATTCCAGCACAAACGCTCTCAACAACCTTACCACCGGGGGGGAATTCGCCGTCAATTTGTTAATAGCCAACACCACCCCCATATTATCCGAATGGAAAGTAACTCTTTTGTCCCTCAATACATGGGACCACACCCTCAGCGCAACCACCAGCGGAAAGAATTCCAGGAACGTAAGGTTCCTAGTAAGGCCCGACTCCGACCAACTCTCCGGCCATTTGTCCGCGCACCACCTGCCCTGTAAGTAAGCTCCAAACCCTTGGGCCCCAGATGCATCAGTGTACAAACCCAGGTCATCATCCGACCAACCTGGTTCCTGGATGATCAGTTTCCCGTTGAATTCGTCCAAGAAGGTAAGCCATACCCCCAAGTCCTCCTTCATCTCTCTCGTCATCCTAATATGATGCCTTGGCTCGGACACCCCGGCCGTTGCCAAGGACATCCGCCGGCAGAACGCCCTGCCGATCGGAATGATCCGGCAGGCGAAGTTCAACTTCCCCAGCAATGACTGCAGCTGCCGCAACGTCACCTTTCGGGCAGCCAACGCCTCCCCCAGCAGGCTCCTCAGGTCTGTCAGCTTGTCTTCAGGGAGCCTGCACTCCATCCGGACCGAGTCTAACTGAATGCCTAAGAAACTCAGAGACGTTACCGGCCCCTCTGATTTCTCTGCCGCCACCGGGATCCCGAAATCTTGGGACACCTCCCCGAAAACCTCCACCAATCGCTCGCAATCACCCGTACCTGCCTCCCCTACGAACAGGAAATCGTCCAGGTAGTGGACCACAGAAGCGATTCCCGCTTTCTGCCTGACCACCCATTCTACAAAAGAACTGAACTTTTCAAAGTATGCGCAGGAGATGGAACAGCCCATGGGGAGGCACAGGTCCACAAAAAAGGAATTCTCAAAGTGACACCCCAGAAGGTGATGACATCTGGGGTGCACCGGCAACAGCCTGAAGGCTGATTCCACATCTGCCTTAGCCAGCAATGCTCCCCTCCCCGCCATTCTTACCATGGCAACCGCCCTGTCAAAAGACGCGTAGTTCACTGACACCAATTCCGGATCAATCCCATCATTAACTGACAATCCTTTCGGGTGCGAAAGGTGATGGATCATCCGGAACTGCCCTGACCCTTTTTTCTGTACCACCCCCAGCGGAGAAATCCGCAAACCCTTCAATGGTGGGCTATCAAACGGCCCCGCCATTCTGCCCAAAGCAACCTCCTTGTACAATTTTTCCCTCACCACCTGTGGAAACTCCCTAGCCGACTTTAAGTTACCCCCAAACCTCCCCATCTCCTGGACCTTGAACGGGATAATAAAACCTGAACTAAACCCCGTCAATAGCAATTCGGCGTCCGCCGAACGCCCCCGTTTATTGGCGTATTCCTTTAGCCAAGGGACCATCCTTCCTACCTTCACCGGGGTCCGTGCCCGTACTACCCACTTCGCTGGGCTTTCCTCCCTGCCTCGCTTTCTTGAAGCATTTAGCGAAAGAATGGATCCCTCCACACCCTGAACATTCGTGCTTGTACTTGCACGACGCCCCGAAACGGCATTATCCCTCGTTAAACTGAAAGCACAGGCCCTTCCGTATAACCGTCGACGTGCTGCCTGATCCGCCCCCGCTACCACTCCCTGGACCTGCCGACCGAAAGGACTGCCCCCTAAGGGGAGTCATAATCTCTAGCCAGATGCCCATTTCCCTGTCGTCCCACCGCATCTCCGGTCGCACCGCCATTCTCTGCCTAAAACGTTCGTCGTACCGCCACCACGCCATCCCACCATACGTCCTGTGCGCGCTCGAAATCTCGTCATAATAGCAAAACAATGACGACCCGTGCTCCGGAAACTTCTCCCCCATCACGCTAGCTAAGATACAGAAAGCCCTCGACCAATTGCCAAAGGTTTTAGGAAGCTTCCTCCATCTCTTCTTCCTCTCCTCCTCTTCCTTCTTACCCTTCTCCTTATCGTCCTCCTTCACTTCCAGCACCTGGTCCAACGGCAGAAGCGACAAAATCTCTAGGAACTCCCGCTTCCAAATCCTCTCCTTCACCTCACTGGTTAAGTGTATCCCCAACGGCCCCACCGAACATAGGCATGGTCTCCTCAATGCGTCCTCCGGAACCTTCAGCGTCTCTCCTCCACTGGCTGCTGCAGGCACTGCAGCTGCCGTCGTCCCTCCCGCCTGCGTTCCCGTCGCCTGCCCCTCTCCTACCGGTTGGACCCACGCCGTCGCTGGCGACCCCACCCCTTCTGCCTTCTCTAAAGTTGCGATTAATCCTTTCAAACCCGCCAGCAACACCTCTCTCTCCCCAACCACTCCGTCAGTCACCCTGTTTGGCTGCACAGCCGACTCACCTGATGCCCGAGCCGTCACGTCCGGTCCGTCACCCCTTCTTTCTTCTCTTGCTGCCGTACTAGGCCTGCGGTCCACCTGCCGGCTGGAAGCCCTCGGCCTCCTTATTTCCTCCTCTCTGTCTGCCTCCAGAAGGCGCCGTGCCGGACCTCTCCTGGCAGGGGACCTCCCCCTGCCGTGTCTGCTCCTTTCTCTGGACCTGTCCACCCTGGCCCAGGTTGGCGAACCGGTTTCAGTCCTTCCCGGTCCCCTGCTCCGGGGTGACCTAGATCTTCTCCGTCCTCTGGGGGACTCCCGTCTCCTCGGGGGGGTGTGAGCCCTCCCCGTCCCACGTCCGGACCCTGCCGCCTGCGAGGAAGAGGAACCAATCAATTCACCCCCCCTCTCCATCCTCTACCCCCCCTCCCTGTTTTCCCCCTTTCACCTCCCCGCGGTGGGGTCAACAATTGCAAAAGCTCTGCCAGGGCAGCCATGCCCCCTACCTGGCCAGCCGTAACTGCTCCCGCTGAAGTCCCCTCCATCGGGTCCTCTTCCTCATCAAAGTCACCACTAGCGTCCAGTTCCAGTGGTGGCTCCGTCCACAGCTCCAGATCATCCGCGTTCTCCTCCTCCCTGCAGGCTTCTACCGCCTCCTCCACCCTGGCCGTACTGGCCCCGACCCCTGCAAGACAAATAAACCATTAATAACTCCACTTTACTCCCTGCCCCCCTCTCCTTGCTCCCCATGCCCCCCCCTTGCATTCCCGTCCCCCCCTTTTGTGCTCCCGCCTACTCTCCACCACCTGCACCCCCTGGTTACTAGCCCTGCCACAGACTTCCCCCCCTCCCTTATCCACCCCTATCATCACTACCCCTTGGGCTCCCTATAATAAAACCTTTTTTTTTTTTTTTTATATATATACCCCTCCCTCCTGTAGCTCTCCCCTTCCACCCTTACCTCAATCCCCCCCCCCGATGCTGCCCTGCTCTTCACTGTGCTAACCCCCCCCCTGTCCCCTTCTCAGCTGTCCTCAGGGCCCCTTGTGCTGCACCCTCAACTACTGCCAACCATGCTACTCCTTGCTTCTCCCCCTTAGGGAGCACCCCCCCTTAGCCCAGTACAAACCTGCCTATACCTGCCTTCCTAGCTGCCCCCATACAAGCCCCTACCTACTGAAGTGTCACCCTAACTGAGGTACCACGAAGCCCCTTCTTTACTCCTACCTATCCCCTCCTAAGGAATCCCCCACTAAATACTGGCGTGCTGCTCTGTCAAAGTCCCTCTCCCATGCCACATTCTGCCCCCCTTCCCACCCGCTGCTCAAACAACATATCCCACCCAGGCTGTCAGGTTTATTTACACCTGAGCCTCCGGAGCCGCTGTCACAGCCCTCAAGCCACCTGCACCCTCCCCCCCCGCTCGCCCGGTAATCAAACAACACATCCCCCCCAGGCTGACAGGTTACTTACACCTGAGCCTCCGGAACCCCTTTAGTATCCCTCCGTTGGCGTCGGCCCCCGCGGCCCCGCCCCCCGCTTTCCTCATGGGCATCCGCCCCCCACCGGCCCCAACAACTTCAGCTCCGCCGGTCCCTCAGCCCTGCCAGCCTTACCTGCGATCCGCTCTTCCGTCCTGCCGCCCCTCCGCTTGCCACTTCCAGCACCTGTGCCCGGTTGCGACCGCCGGGCCGTGACGTCATCCGGTACCGCTGCTCCACGTCGCAGGCCCTCTCTGGCCGTTTCACCGGGTCCTGGGTCCTGCCGCTCCACCTCTTGGCATCCTCCTGCAGACCTTCCCCTCCTCTTCTGCGCCTGAGGCCCCGGCTGCGACCGCCGGGCCGTGCTCTTCCTTGTCTCCGCCTCCTGAGGCCTCAAGCCCGGTCTGGGCCTGGCCGTGATTACTGCTCCTGATCCAAGCTGCTCCTGACTCTGCTCCCCCGCCTGGGGCCTGCCACTCGCCTTCCCCCTCCTGCCAGTGTCCAGTGCAGGGCTCAATCTCTCAGGCGGCCTAGACCTCCTTGCAGGCCGCAAACTGCTCCTGGAAGCTGGACCCTGATCAACCGACTTCTCCACAGCCTCTCCGGTACCTGCTCCCCCTGCTGCTGCCAGTCTCTCTCTAATCCACACAGCTCCCTTCTCCTTGGCTACAGACATCAATTCAGACAACAAGGCCTCCATTCTGGTAAGTCAAAGCAAAATTCAACTTAAATTCTGCTTCCACCGTATTGCTCCTGATAAAAAAGTGTGCTTGTTACTTCTTTTGTTATGTTTATAACTTCTTTCACAGCCCAGCCCCTTGCCCTCTCATTCACCCCTTGTCCTCTTCCTATTGGGGTCATACAACCCTTCCTTCAATTTATTTATACAGGGTTCTGCTATCCTGCAGACTCTCTGCAAACATACATTTAAAGATCCCTTTCAGCAAACAAACATTTAAAGACCTCACTGCAACAAGCAATCCTACAAACTCTCTGCAAACATACATTTAAAGATCCCTTTCTGCAAACAAACATTTGAAGACCTCACTGCAAGAAGCAATCCTACAGACTCTCTGCAAAAATACATTTAAAGATCCCTTTCTGCAAACTAACATTTGACGACCTCACTGCAACAAGCAATCCTACAGACTCTCTGCAAACATAGGCCTAGATTTGGAGTTCGGCGGTAGCCGTCAAAACCAGCGTTAGAGGCTCCTAACGCTGGTTTTGGGCGCCCGCTGGTATTTGGAGTCAGTGATTAAAGGGTCTAACGCTCACTTTTCAGCCGCGACTTTTCCATACCGCAGATCCCCCTACGCCATTTGCGTAGCCTATCTTTTCAATGGGATCTTTCTAACGCTGGTATTTAGAGTCGTTTCTGAAGTGAGCGTTAGAGCTCTAACGACAAGATTCCAGCCGCCTGAAAATAGCAGGAGTTAAGAGCTTTCTGGCTAATGCCGGTTTATAAAGCTCTTAACTACTGTACCCTAAAGTACACTAACACCCATAAACTACCTATGTACCCCTAAACCGAGCTCCCCCCACATCGCCGCCACTCGATTAAAATTTTTAACCCCTAATCTGCCGACCGCCACCTACGTTATCCCTATGTACCCCTAATCTGCTACCCCTAACACCGCCGACCCCTATATTATATTTATTAACCCCTAATCTGCCCCCCTCAACGTCGCCGACACCTGCCTACACTTATTAACCCCTAATCTGCCGAGCGGACCTGAGCGCTACTATAATAAAGTTATTAACCCCTAATCCGCCTCACTAACCCTATCATAAATAGTATTAACCCCTAATCTGCCCTCCCTAACATCGCCGACACCTAACTTCAATTATTAACCCCTAATCTGCCGAGCGGACCTGAGCGCTACTATAATAAAGTTATTAACCCCTAATCCGCCTCACTAACCCTATCATAAATAGTATTAACCCCTAATCTGCCCTCCCTAACATCGCCGACACCTAACTTCAATTATTAACCCCTAATCTGCCGACCGGAGCTCACCGCTATTCTAATAAATGTATTAACCCCTAAAGCTAAGTCTAACCCTAACACTAACACCCCCCTAAATTAAATATAATTTTAATCTAACGAAATAAATTAACTCTTATTAAATAAATGATTCCTATTTAAAGCTAAATACTTACCTGTAAAATACATCCTAATATAGCTACAATATAAATTATAATTATATTATAGCTATTTTAGGATTAATATTTATTTTACAGGTAACTTTGTAATTATTTTAACCAGGTACAATAGCTATTAAATAGTTAAGAACTATTTAATAGTTACCTAGTTAAAATAATAACAAAATTACCTGTAAAATAAGTCCTAACCTAAGATATAATTAAACCTAACACTACCCTATCAATAAAATAATTAAATAAACTACCTACAATTACCTACAATTAACCTAACACTACACTATCAATAAATTAATTAAACACAATTCCTACAAATAAATACAATTAAATAAACTAGCTAAAGTACAAAAAATAAAAAAGATCTAAGTTACAGAAAATAAAAAAATATTTACAAACATAATAAAAATATTACAACAATTTTAAACTAATTACACCTACTCTAAGCCCCCTAATAAAATAACAAAGCCCCCCAAAATAAAAAATTCCCTACCCTATTCTAAATTAAAAAAGTTACAAGCTCTTTTACCTTACCAGCCCTGAACAGGGCCCTTTGCGGGGCATGCCCCAAGAATTTCAGCTCTTTTGCCTGTAAAAGAATAAATACAATACCCCCCCCCCAACATTACAACCCACCACCCACATACCCCTAATCTAACCCAAACCCCCCTTAAATAAACCTAACACTAAGCCCCTGAAGATCTTCCTACCTTGTCTTCACCATACCAGGTTCACCGATCCGTCCTGAAGAGCTCCTCCGATGTCCTGATCCAAGCCCAAGCGGGGGCTGAAGAGGTCCATGATCCGGTCAAAGTCTTCATCCAAGCGGGGCAGAAGAGGATCTTCCATCCGATTGAAGTCATCATCCAGGCGGCATCTTCGATCTTCTTCCATCCGGAGCGAAGCGGCAGGATCCTGAAGACATCCAGCGCGGAACATCCATCCGGACCGACGACTGAACGACGAATGACTGTTCCTTTAAGGGACGTCATCCAAGATGGCGTCCCTCGAATTCCGATTGGCTGATAGGATTCTATCAGCCAATCGGAATTAAGGTAGGAATTTTCTGATTGGCTGATGGAATCAGCCAATCAGAATCAAGTTCAATCCGATTGGCTGATCCAATCAGCCAATCAGATTGAGCTCGCATTCTATTGGCTGTTCCGATCAGCCAATAGAATGCGAGCTCAATCTGATTGGCTGATTGGATCGGCCAATCGGATTGAACTAGATTCTGATTGGCTGATTCCATCAGCCAATCAGAAAATTCCTACCTTAATTCCGATTGGCTGATAGAATCCTATCAGCCAATCGGAATTCGAGGTTCGCCATCTTGGATGACGTCCCTTAAAGGAACAGTCATTCGTCGTTCAGTCGTCGGTCCGGATGGATGTTCCGCGCTGGATGTCTTCAGGATCCTGCCGCTTCGCTCCGGATGGAAGAAGATCGAAGATGCCGCCTGGATGATGACTTCAATCGGATGGAAGATCCTCTTCTGCCCCGCTTGGATGAAGACTTTGACCGGATCATGGACCTCTTCAGCCCCCACTTGGGCTTGGATCAGGACATCGGAGGAGCTCTTCAGGACGGATCGGTGAACCTGGTATGGTGAAGACAAGGTAGGAAGATCTTCAGGGGCTTAGTGTTAGGTTTATTTAAGGGGGGTTTGGGTTAGATTAGGGGTATGTGGGTGGTGGGTTGTAATGTTGGGGGGGGGGGTATTGTATTTATTCTTTTACAGGCAAAAGAGCTGAAATTCTTGGGGCATGCCCCGCAAAGGGCCCTGTTCAGGGCTGGTAAGGTAAAAGAGCTTGTAACTTTTTTAATTTAGAATAGGGTAGGGAATTTTTTATTTTGGAGGGCTTTGTTATTTTATTAGGGGGCTTAGAGTAGGTGTAATTAGTTTAAAATTGTTGTAATATTTTTATTATGTTTGTAAATATTTTTTTATTTTCTGTAACTTAGATCTTTTTTATTTTTTGTACTTTAGCTAGTTTATTTAATTGTATTTATTTGTAGGAATTGTGTTTAATTAATTTATTGATAGTGTAGTGTTAGGTTAATTGTAGGTAATTGTAGGTAGTTTATTTAATTATTTTATTGATAGGGTAGTGTTAGGTTTAATTATATCTTAGGTTAGGACTTATTTTACAGGTAATTTTGTTATTATTTTAACTAGGTAACTATTAAATAGTTCTTAACTATTTAATAGCTATTGTACCTGGTTAAAATAATTACAAAGTTACCTGTAAAATAAATATTAATCCTAAAATAGCTATAATATAATTATAATTTATATTGTAGCTATATTAGGATGTATTTTACAGGTAAGTATTTAGCTTTAAATAGGAATCATTTATTTAATAAGAGTTAATTTATTTCGTTAGATAAAAATTATATTTAACTTAGGGGGGTGTTAGTGTTAGGGTTAGACTTAGCTTTAGGGGTTAATACATTTATTAGAATAGCGGTGAGCTCCGGTCGGCAGATTAGGGGTTAATAATTGAAGTTAGGTGTCGGCGATGTTAGGGAGGGCAGATTAGGGGTTAATACTATTTATGATAGGGTTAGTGAGGCGGATTAGGGGTTAATAACTTTATTATAGTAGCGCTCAGGTCCGCTCGGCAGATTAGGGGTTAATAAGTGTAGGCAGGTGTCGGCGACGTTGAGGGGGGCAGATTAGGGGTTAATAAATATAATATAGGGGTCGGCGATGTTAGGGCAAAAATATGCAGGGGTCAGCGATAGCGGGGGCGGCAGATTAGGGGTTAATAAGTGTAAGGTTAGGGGTGTTTAGACTCGGGGTACATGTTAGAGTGTTAGGTGCAGACGTAGGAAGTGTTTCCCCATAGGAAACAATGGGGCTGCGTTAGGAGCTGAACGCTGCTTTTTTGCAGGTGTTAGGTTTTTTTTCAGCTCAAACAGCCCCATTGTTTCCTATGGGAGAATCGTGCACGAGCACGTTTTTGAGGCCGGCCGCGTCCGTAAGCAACTCTGGTATCGAGAGTTGCATTTGCGGTAAAAATGCTCTACGCTCCTTTTTTGGAGCCTAACGCAGCATTTGATTAAACTCTCGATACCAGAGTTAAATTTATGGTGCGGCCAGAAAAAAGCCAGCGGAGCGTTAGCAGCCCTTCTACCGCCGAACTCCAAATCTAGGCCATACATTTAAAGATCTCTTTCTGCAAACAAACATTTGAAGACCTCACTGCAACAAGCAATCCTACAGACTCTCTGCAAACATACATTAAAAGATCCCTTTCAGCAAACTAACATTTGACGACCTCACTGCAACAAGCAATCCTACAGACTTTCTGCAAACATACATTTAAAGATCTCTTTCTGCAAACAAACATTTGAAGACCTCACTGCAACAAGCAATGCTACAAACTCTCTGCAAACATACATTTAAAGATCCCTTTCAGCAAACTAACATTTGAAGACCTCACTGCAACAAGCAATCCTACAGACTCTCTACAAACATACATTTAAAGATCCCTTTCTGCAAACAAACATTTGAAGAAGACCTCACTGCAACAAGCAATCCTACAGACTCTCTGCAAACATACATTTAAAGATCCCTTTCTGCAAACAAACATTTGAAGACCTCACTGCAACAAGCAATCCTACAGACTCTCTGCAAACATACATTTAAAGATCCCTTTCAGCAAACAAACATTTGAAGACCTCACTGCAACAAGCAATCCTACAGATTCTCTGCAAACATACATTTAAAGATCCCTTTCTGCAAACAAACATTTGAAGACCTCACTGCAACAAGCAATCCTACAGACTCTCTGCAAACATACATTTAAAGATCCCTTTCTGCAAACAAACATTTGAAGACCTCACTGCAACAAGCAATCCTACAAACTCTCTGGAAACATACATTTAAAGATCCCTTTCTGCAAACAAACATTTAGACCTCACTGCAACAAGCAATCCTACAGACTCTCTGCAAACATACATTTAAAGATCCCTTTCTGCAAACAAACATTTGAAGACCTCACTGCACGCACTAGCCCACCAAGCCTCCCTCCACCTTCCACCCTGATGTTTACCTTAATATATAAACACCTAACAGCAGTTAGGTGCAGCTGTCACTAATGATCCAGGATAGAGACACTACTTCACACTCACAGCCTCTGATCTGACACTTTTCATATTCTGTTACACTTTTCCAACCCTCATTTACTCACCACACAATTCACTCACACTCGGTTTACTTTTGTGTCCATTCCCTCTCCTTTAGATTGTAAGCTTAAGAGCCTCTCTACCTGTAGTCTACTTTGTATTTAAAGTGAACTACTACTGATTGTGCTCAAGGGCAGGGTATTCCTCTCCTTTTGTATAACTCAATTATTGCACCTACAACTGTAATGTACCCCGATATTGTATTTGTGTATTTAATGCATCCCTGTAATGTTTTATTATTTCTTGTATAGCGCTACGTATTCTGCTGGCGCTTTATAAATACCTGATAATAATAATAATAATATATAAATATACAGTATATATGTGATTTTTTGCTAAAATATATATCCATACCTATATATCTATATGAATATAGATATATGTAAGGTTAATCCATCTCAAATGGTCCTACATAGGTTGCTTGACCATTTTAAAATTTCCAAAAAAAAATTCCCAGTGAATAATTCTATGTATTGGTATTGCAAAAACACCAGTTCTTTAATTGTATGTTACTTGGTTTAACCATGGTGGCCATCTGTGTTTCATGGATCATGTAAAATTGTGGTTATACTGATGTTTATCGAAACTGCAATATCTCAGCTCAAGATGGACCTAGCGCCTTAGAACAAAAACTGATAGAGCACATTACAAGGTACATGTTCATATATAAATATTTTGTACATTTTTTTAATCTTAGGGGCCGATTTATCCACTACGGGGGGACATGATTCACTGTAGCGAATTATGTCCGTCCGACATTGATAAATGCAGATAAATTTATTTTTGCACAAGCATTTTTTGGGAAATGCTTGTGCATTTCCACCCCCTGTACATTTTTTATGGGGTACCTAGGTAAGGTTTGAGACTTATATTACTTTTTTAGTATGGGCAAGAATTGATTTTAACATTTTCCCTCAGGTTCTAGTCGATTATCTCTGGTGGGGATCAGATAGGAACCTGAAATTTTCACAGATATAAGTCCTACGCAAAAAGTAGAACAACAATCTAACACCCTTACTTGCGCACAAACCCAATGTGCTAACCCATCATGAAAAAGTAATATTTCATATTCCAATATTCTTTACATATATTATATCTGATTTTTTTTGGTAATATATATATATATATATATATATATATATACAACATTTTAAATTAGGGGGAGGTAATCAACTTCACCCAACAGTGATTCTAACCTTCTCCCAGCTGATGAGTGGCAAAAACCACGAAACAGATTGTCCTAGGATGGTTATGAATCACTGCACTAACCCTAGCTAAGTTTATAAGCTGTGTGAACAGCGATACTTTGGCGTAAAGGGAACCTGCTGAAAAGCAGACTGAAGTAAAAAGGTGTGCCATTGTGTACTTAATTTGCATATCTTACCCAGAATCCTTTGCTGCATTGGAAACAATGTAATTCAGAGGTTTTCTGTGGGAAAACAAGCCTCTGGGCCTGTCTAGATTTTTTAATGAACTACACAATGAGTTATTTTATATATATATATATATATATATATATATACACAGTATATATATATATATATATATATATATTTGTTAAATATGAATATTGTATGAATATGATTTTACATGTTTTCAGCTACTTGACTGCAAAGGGCTCCAATGCACTTATATATATATATGTTTGTCTATATGTGTGTACATATGTATTTATTTGTTTATATGTGTATATGTCTTTAAATACATATATTCACATATAAATACATAAATACATCTGTAAACACATATATAAACATATATACAGTATATATATATCTATATACATCTATATATATATATATATATATATATATATATATATATATATATATATATATACATATACCTATTTAGACGTGTATGTGTGTATCTCTGTTAAATCCCTTTGCATGTCTTTTTTTCTAACACCTGAAACCTCATATCTTTGAACCCTTATAACTTTTTATGCTATTTTTTAAAATACTTTTTGTTAGTGTTATTATGAGTGTAACTTTTAAAAAGAATTTTGATGTTTTTTGTGCAACTTTTTTTGTCGAGCTAAAAATCTGGGCTCTGAAGTCGCGCTATCCCAATGCATGTTAAAGTGAATGTAAAGTTTCATGAATGAGTGCCTGGTTTTTAAAAATACTATTAAAAACAGGTGCACTTTCATTCATGAAACGTTACATTGCAGCGTTTTCTTTAAAATACTTACCTTTTTCTTTAGCAAACACGGACTGCGATCCTCCGCCCGCAGCGCCTCTGTACTTAGCACTTAAATGACAAAGCCAGCTTTCTCCAATCACGGCGTGGCCTCACAAGATAGACACTCTGGGGTGCGCATCATGGTTGGAGGAAGACTGTTTTCGTCATTGATGAAGTAAGTACAAAGGAGCAGTCGGCGGAGGATTGTGGTCTTTGTTTGCTAAAGAAAAAGGTGAGTAAAAAATAACGCTGCAATGAAGTTTCATGAATGAAAGTGTCCCTGTTTTTAATAATATTTTTAAAAACCGGGCACTCATTCATGAAACTTTGCATTTACTTTAAATTCAATTGTGATCAAGCAAACACGTTTACTTTGAACTTGTAATATGCGCACTACTTCTAGCCCTAGCAAAGATCTGTAATAAACCCCTTATCGCTCGAGCTCAACAGTTAGCACGCCACTCCTAAACTAGCCCAATGAAAGCACTCACGTATAGCTGCACAGCATTGGTTTTGATTTTAATCTAGCTGTGTGCTTGCAAGAGAGTGCCAAACTTTCTATGTGTTGTATTAATAATTTTGTTTTGTAAATTTCCCTATGGGCTTTGCACCCAGGCTTAACTTAAGTCTCTGAAAGCTGTGCTGCTATTTGTGAGTGCTGGTGAGCACACAGGGCAGTAAACTTTGCAGGGTCATAGGATTTGTACCCAGTCCGTTTTGAAAGTACAGTTTATTTCCATGTTTTGTATGTGTCTAGGGAAATTACAAAGGGCCTGCTTCACCCTTGTTTGTATCTCAGTGTGTTTGGTTCAAGGCAGGCATTGTGTGGATGTAGGTTAGGCACCTAGGGAGTAAGAGAACTTGATGTGGTCCTTTGTCTATAACCATTTGGCCAAATGCTGTAATTAACACTGGCCCAGATTACGAGTTTTGTGTTAGAGGCTGTGCGTGCTAACAAGCAGTTTATTCTCACCGCTCACTTACCTGCAGCGCTGGTATTATGAGTTCTCAGAAACCCGTCGTTAAAAGACTAGAAGTGAGCATTGAGAAAAATATTGCTCATTACCACACTCCAATACCAACGCTGCTTAAGTCAGTGGTGAGCTGGTGTAACGTGCTCGTGCATGAATTCCCCATAGGAGTCAACGGGGAGAGCCAGCTGAAAAAAAGTCCAACACTTGCAAAAAAGCAGCGGAAAACTCCTTAACGCAGTCCCATTGGTTCCTATGGGGAAATAAAATTTATGTTTACACCTAACACCCTAACATGAACCCCGAGTCTAAACACCCCTAATCTTACACTTATTAACCCCTAATCTTCCGCCCCAACATCGCCAACACCTAAATTATAATTATTAACCCCTAATCTGCCGCTCCGGAGACCGCCGCCACCTACATTATACTTATGAACCCCTAATCTGCTGCCCACAACATCGCCGACACCTACATTATATTTATTTACCCCTAATCTGCCGCCCCCAATGTCATATTAACCCCTAAACCGCCGCACTTCCGCCTCGCAAACATTAGTTAAATATTATTAACCCCTAATCTGCCGGCCCAAACGTCGCCGCCACCTACCTACATTTATTAACCCCTAATCTGCTGCCCCCAACGTCGCCGCCACTATATTAAAGTTATTAAACCCTAAACCTAAGTCTAACCCTAAACCTAACACCCACTAACTTAAATATAATTTAAATAAATCTAAATAGATAAGACTATCATTAATTACATTATTCCTATTTAAAACTAAATACTTACCTGTAAAATAAACCCTAAGCTAGCTACAATATAACTAATAATTACATTGTAGCTAGCTTAGGGTTTATTTTTATTTTACAGGCAAGTTTGTATTTATTTTAACTAGGTAGAATAGTTATTAAATAGGTATTAACTATTTAATAACTACCTAGTTAAAATAAAGACAAATTTACCTGTAAAATAAAACCTAACCTAATTTACACTAACACCTTACACTACACTATAATTAAATAAATTAACTAAATTAAATACAATTACCTAAATTACATTAAATTAGCTAAAGTAAAAAAAAAAACACTAAATTACAGAAAATAATAAACAAATTACAGAAATTTAAACTAATTACACCTAATCTAATAGACCTATTAAAATAAAAAAGCCCCCCCAAAATAAAAAAAAAAGCCCTAGCCTTAAACAAACTACAAATAGCCCTTAAAAGGGTCTTTTGCGGGGCATTGCCCCAAAGTAATCAACTCTTTTACCTGTAAAAAAAAATACAAACAACCCCCCCCCACAGTAAAACCCACCACCCACACAACCAACCCCCCAAATAAAATACTAGCTAAAAAAAACTAAGCTCCCCATTGCCCTGAAAAGGGCATTTGGATGGGCATTGCCCTTAAAAGGGCAGTTAGCTCTTTTGCAAGCCCAAACCCCTAATCTAAAAAATAAACCCACCTAATACACCCTTAAAAAACCTAACACTAACCCCCTGAAGATCGACTTACCAGCAGACGTCTTCATTCAAGCCAGGCGAGGTGGTCCTCCAGACAGGCAGAAGTCTTCATCCAAGCCGGGCAGAAGTGGTCCTCCAGACGGGCAGAAGTCTTCATCCAGACGGCATCTTCTATCGTCATCCATCCGGCACGGAGCGGCTCCATCTTCAAGACATCCGACGAGGAGCATCCTCTTGTTCCGACGACTAAAACAGAATGAAGGTACCTTTAAGTGACGTCATCCAAGATGTCGTCCCTTAGATTCCGATTGGCTGATAGAATTCTATCAGCCAATCGGAATTAAGGTAGAAAAAATCCTATTGGCTGATCCAATCAGCCAATAGGATTGAGCTTGCATTCTATTGGCTGTTCAGGATTTTTTCTACCTTAATTCTGATTGGCTGATAGAATTCTATCAGCCAATCGGAATCTAAGGGACGCCATCTTGGATGACGTCACTTAAAGGTACCTTCATTCTGTTTGAGTCGTCAGAAGAAGAGGCTGATCCGCGTCGGATGTCTTGAAGATGGAGCCGCTCCGCGCCGGATGGATGAAGATAGAAGATCCCGTCTGGATGAAGACTTCTGCTCGTCTGGAGGACCACTTCTGCCCGGCTTGGATGAAGACTTCTGCCCGTCTGGAGGACCACTTCTGTCCGGCTTGGATGAAGACTTCTGCCCATCTGGAGGACCACCTCACCTGGCTTGGATGAAGACGTCTCCCGGTAAGTCGATCTTCAGGGGGTTAGTGTTAGGTTTTTTAAGGGTGTATTGGGTGGGTTTATTTTTTAGATTAGGGGTTTGGGCTTGCAAAAGAGCTAACTGCCCTTTAAAGGTCAATGCCCATCCAAATGCCCTTTTCAGGGCAATGGGGAGCTTAGTTTTTTTTAGCTAGTATTTTATTTGGGGGGTTGGTTGTGTGGGTGGTGGGTTTTACTGTTGGGGGGGTTGTTTGTATTTTTTTTTTACAGGTAAAAGAGCTGATTACTTTGGGGCAATGCCCTGCAAAAGACCCTTTTAAGGGCTATTGGTAGTTTAGTTTAGGCTAGGGTTTTTTTATTTTGGGGGGCTTTTTTATTTTAATAGGGCTATTAGATTAGGTGTAATTAGTTTAAATATCTTGTAATTTGTTTATTATTTTCTGTAATTTAGTGGGGTTTTTTGTACTTTAGCTAATTTAATTTATTTAATTGTATTTAATGTAGTTCATTTATTTAATTATAGTGTAGTGTTAGGAGTTATTGTTAGGTTAGGTTTTATTTTACAGGTACTTTTGCATTTATTTTAACTAGGTAGTTATTAAATAGTTAATAACTATTTAATAACTATTCTACCTAGTTAAAATAAATACAAACTTGCCTATAAAATAAAAATAAATCCTAAGCTAGCTACAATGTAACTATTAGTTATATTGTAGCTATCTTAGGGTTTATTTTACAGGTAAGTATTTAGTTTTAAATAGGAATAATTTAGTTAATGATAGGAATATTTATTTCGATTTATTTAAATTATATTTAAATTAGTGGGTGTTAGGTTTAGGGTTAGACTTAGGTTTAGGGGTTAATAACTTTAATATAGTGGCGGTGACGTTGGGGGCGGCAGATTAAGGTCTAATAAATGTAGGTAGGTGGCGGCGATATTAGGGCCGGCAGATTAGGGGTTAATAGTATTTAACTAATGTTTGTGAGGCGGGAGTGCAGCAGTTTAGGGGTTAATATGTTTATTATAGTTGCAGCGACGTTGGGGGCGGCAGATTAGGGGTTAATAAATATAATGTAGGTGTCGGCGATGTTGGGGTCAACATATTAGTGGTTAATAAGTTTAATGTAGGTGGCGGGGTTTCCGGAGCAGCAGATTAGGAGTTAAAAATTTTATTTTAGTATTTGCGATGCGGGAGGGCCTCGGTTTAGGGGTTAATAGGTAGTTTATGGGTGTTAGTGTACTTTTTAGCACTTTAGTTATGAGTTTTATGCTACAGCGTTGTACCATAAAACTCATGACTTTTAAATGCGTTAGGACTCTTGACAGGGTAGGGTGTACCGCTCACTTTTTGGCCTTCCAGGACAGACTCGTAATACCGGCGCTATGGAAGTCCCATAGAAAAAAGACTTTACGAAGTTTATGTAAGTCGTTTTGCGGTAAGGCCAAAGAAGTGTGCGGTCACCCTAAACTTTCAAGACTCGTAATACCAGCGGTCGTAAAAAAGCAGCGTTAGGACCTCATAACGCTGCTTTTTTACCCTAACGCACAACTCATAATCTAGCCGACTATTTTTTTTAATCTAACTGTGTGCTTGCAAGAGTGCCAGACCTTCAATGTGTTCTGTTAATAATTTTATTTTGTGATTTACCTTATGAGTTTTGGCTTGGCTGGGTTTAACTGCCTGAGTCCCTGAAAGCTGTGCAGCTATCTGTTTTAATAATTTATATATAGGAAGGGTCAATCAATGTCAGCAGTGCTTACACTTTGGGCTAGATTGGCGTGCATAAAATATACAAGATGACAGTAAATGCGACGGTACAAGCTCAAAATAAGTTTACGCTTGTCGGGTTAGCAAAACTAAATTAGAATTTGTACCAAACACAACATAAATACATTAAAATAACAGGTATATGGTATTTGAATGGAAAAGGTTATAATGTATATACACATAAATATACATGTCTATATATGTATATATACTTATGTATATACAGTATGCATTTATGTATGTATACTGTATATACATACATATATACACATGTAAATACATATATACATATGTATATATACTTTGGAGCCCTTTCCACTCAAATACCTCAAAACAAGAAAAATAATTTTAATTTAAAGGGACAGTCAAGTCCAAAAAAAAACTTTCATGATTTAAATAGGGAATGTAATTTTAAACAACTTTCCAATTTACTTTTATCACCAATTTTGTTATTTTGGTATTCTTAGTTGAAAGCTAAACCTAGGAGGTTCATATGCTAATTTCTTAGACCTTAAAGACTTCATCTAATCTGAATGCATTTTGACCACTATAGAGCATTAGTTCATGTGTTTCATATAGATAACATTGAGCTCATGCATGTGAAGTTACCCTGGAGTGAGTTCTGATTGGCTAAAATGCAAGTCTGTCAAAATAACTGAAATAAGGGGGCAGTCTGCAGAAGCTTAGATACAAGGTAATCACAGAGGTAAAAAGTGTATTTCTATAACAGTGTTGTTATGCAAAACTGGGGAATGGGTAATAAAGGGATTATCTTTCTTTTTAAACAACAAAAATTCTGGTGTTGACTATCCCTTTAACTGTAATATTTAATAATAGGTTTTTACTGTATATGTACTGTAATTATTTTACATTCTAATGTTCTCCGCATAGGGGAAAACATTCTATGTATTTTTATTTTTTTATTTTTTTAAATGCTTTATTTAAACTTGTGCAAACATTATAAACAAAACAAATTACGACTCATAAATATAAAAAGTTGCACAGATAACATCACAGATTCCATTATGATATAGTTTTGACAAGATACAGAGAAAGTATCTGTTTGTCATCAAACAGTGTGTTATAATCAAAACATAAACATCATAAGATATAAGACGGAAGGTAAAACTCTTGCAGGGAAAGCAGATAAGTTTGGGAATGCTATAGCATATTTGTATATAATAAAAGGGTTAGTAGTTCACAAGTCCTTTTAGCGATGGGTAGTGTGTTACATTTGATTATGGAAAAATTGCAATTGTGTGAAGGTTATAATAGGGGTAAGGCTTCGGTATTAGAAGTTTAAAGGAGAATAGATAAGTTATTGTGATTGAAAGCATGTGTGGAGTTAGCTTATCAGCGTTGTTTCCCGTGATTTATGTTTTCTTCCCATAAGAAATAGATAGAGTGGTAGTCTTCAATATCTTTGTTTTGTATATAGTGGTATTTTTCTAATTGGAGGGAGTGGGTGATTGTATCTTTCCAGTTAGTGATTGGCGGAAGATTCTGTGTTTTCCAGTTCTTATGTATCAGTCTTTTCGCCGAGTTAAGAGTGCAAGTTTTAACTTGCATTTGATGTGAGGGAATTTGTTAAAAAGAAAAAAACAAATATATAGTTTAGGAGACAGGGACAGGGCTTTCTCCATTTCTGTTTTGATGGATATCCAGAAGGCTTGGACTATAGGTCCACCATATATGAGTCAGGGTACCTTCTGCTGTACAGCCTCTCCAGCATTCTGGTGAGAGCGCAGGGAGGATGGTATGTAGTCAGGATGGTGTATAATACCATCTGTATAGTAATTTTACATTCCTCTCCATTATGTATATTGAGGACATAGTCATGGAAGAGAAGATTCTTAGCCATTCTGTGTGTGTTAGATTTTTTATCAATTTCCCTTTCCCATTTCTGTACATAGGAAGGGTGAGAAGTAGAATAGGATTGTAGTATTAGCTGATATGTGAATGATATGAGACCCTTGCTCAGAGTATTGTGGCAGCATATTGTTTCAAAGCTGATCAGATTGTGAGACAGCTGAACTTAGTTGGGATGTTTTGTGAGAAAATTTAAGAGTTGGCAATATCTATACCAGTTTTTGAGCTTGGTGCCTATAAGGTCTACGACTTCTGTTTGGGGTTTAGGCTTCCCATTACGTAGAAGTGTGTAACAGGGGATAGATTTATTAATGTTAGGTGTCAGAGTTGTTTGAGTGATCTGATAGAGGGGGAAGTCTATGTTGTCTGTTAGGGGGGGTTAATGGAGAGGATATTGACGTGATATGGTGGTATTGTGTGTCCCATAATTTGATGGTTTCAGCTATGATTAGAGGGAGATGTGTTCAGAAATTTATTTTGTTTGGAGGTAACCAACATCTGCTACCAAGATGATTGATAGAAAAGTGACTAGGATCATTTTGACAGCGTTAATTCCCATTCTATGTATTTTAAAATAGATATTCCTTTAAATATCTGTATATACCTATAGAAGTAATTGACATTATGCTAGTGAGTACAATATGTGTAAAATACCATATAACATAAGAAGAAAAAAAAATAAAACATCAGTGTCACATTTACAATAATTATTCTTATACATGAAATAGCAATGTGGTATAAAGCTAGGTATATATCAAGAACCTCTATTTTATTTTTTATTGCTTATATTTTTCAATTATTTCCTCAATAGCGCAAGTGGCCACTTTTGGACCAGTAATGGCAAATGTTGTCTAGAGGAATGATAAGGAATGTATTGGACACTTATGGTCCCACACATATAATGTAAAGGGTAAATTATCGACTGACATTTTTATTTCCAAAAATATAAGGGGGGGGGGGGTAGAAAATTCAGCGGATAAGCACCGCTTGTCAAATATAGGGTAGTATGGGGGGGGGGGGCGGAGCCCAAGGCAAGGGTTACATAAAGAAATACCATGGGACCTACTAGATGATTTCTGAAAGATTAGGGGTAAATCATAGGTTTAGAAAAGAACATGTGATATATAGCATCTATGAATAAAAGGGCATGTAAAAAAAATGATATGATCGGAGGTTATTACCATATATGTAGACTTTTGGCTGGTGGGATCATAAAGTATACTCCTGAAGGGAATCCAAAACTGATAGAAAATATGGATTAAGGTAGGCATTGCACTAACTTCAAAACCTAAAAGTAAGAGATGTCCCCTCTAGGGTTAATATTTTTTGGAAGGTAACTATGACATTAGCATAATCAAATGAGTAATATTTTCTAAAACCTAGGCCCTATGTTAGTTATAATATAATATTGGGGGGTAATCTAGGGCAGAAATAGGAATTAGACATTTGGGATATATATTATAATAGGGATAAATAAGCCTTCAGTTATTAAACTTGCAATACTACTATACTAATATGGACATATATTAATATGCAAAACATTATATCAAACCACCACATATCAGCAGTCGGGGAAACTAGGCTTAGGAGCAAGTGTGATGTCAGGGATAGCTCATATAGCAAGTTAGGAACTGTGGTACCATCGTAATTATGGTACTTAAAGTAGTGGGAATGTACCCCTCTAAGACTTACACTATAAGTAGGTACTCTGCACATAATAATATCAGAATATGTAACTATTAGGGGATCTTAAAAATAGTAGGAACCTAAAAAGGTCTAGGGACATAAAAATAAGAATTAATATTTTAGAACCAACTATCTCTCAGTCTCAGATATTGACCTTCCTAGGACACAAAACCTTATATAGTAGTATGAGGTATATCATTAAGTGCATACCAAAATCATCAATACCATGAACAGATGTATAACAAAACTTGTGAAGGATAGGAGTTAGGGACTCAAGATCTCAAGGATTATATCTCTTATAACTATCATGCAGGAGATCTCCAAAGCCAAATAACCAATAATTTACAAATTGACCCCGGCATAAGCCTGACACAGTATCGTTAAACCTAACCATGCTCCTGTGTGAGTTATGCCCACGCACTCAAAAATATATATAACATTATACATGAAACAGAATGCAAAACATTTGGAAAACATATAACTAGACTTGCGATTAAATAGAGTCACAGGTAATTACCCATGAATGCAAAGTAGGAGTAGTGAATTTCTCAAACAGGAATCCACATGTATAACCCATTACGTGAGTAAGTTTACTGTATTTGCTGCAGTATATATTAATTGACACCATATTGCTTATGTGAGATTAACCCCTCAAAACAAACGTTGTGTATACATTATGGCAGACCTCTTAATAACACCCAGTACAAAGGTAGTACTATTAAACTCAGAAACAGCATGTAAGCAATTCAGTAGCGCATAAAGAGTTTACCAGTCTCAGTGGGAAGGCACTGTAGCTAACCAATATAAAGATAAGGTTAAATATCCTGTTTAGCTGCAAGTGTGTGCGATATTGTACCATGTTTTCAAAAATATATTTAAGACTGCTGCAGCAAGTATTCCACCGAATAAAGGTCATATCCCCATAACAAAACATGTTTAGCTTCCCTATACATTGTGTGTAATATATAACTGCTATTAAGGTAAGCTACTTATATAGTTCTATCTATACAAAACAGTGAACAGAAGTGACTGCTCCACTAAGCAAAAAAAACAGTCAAGGATATCCTTATCACTCAGGGATGGTGATTAGAGCGCTGAGAGTGCAGTCTTTATCAGGGGTTAACCAATACCTGTTTGTGGTTGAAATATCATGAGAACGTATGTAGGAGACCACAAACAAGCAGAAGTAAACTTTTAACGTGTGCAGGTGTTATCACAAGTATTACAAGTTGAAAGTAAAAAGTTTGCACGCGAGTGAAGTCTAACACGTGCTAACTTCAGGACATTGGATATTGCGATCGTGTTAACTTCTCCTAATAGACATAGGGGCATATTTATGATTGTGCGAGCGGACATGATCCGATATAGTAGATCATGTCCGCTGCACATTGATAAATGCAGACAGCATATACTGTCGGCATTTATTATTGCACCAGCAGTTCTTGTACAATGCTGCCCCCTGCAGATTCGTGCAGGGGTGTCAATCAACCCAATCAATCGGCTGCTAGCAGGGGGTGTCAATCAACCCAATCGTATTTGATTTCTGTCTGCGGCCTCAGAGCAGGTGGACAGGTTATAGAGCAGCGGTCTCATAATTTCTGTTTCCGGCAAGCTTGAAGGCTCGCTGGAAATACGGGGCATCAAGCGCCATACGGAGCTTGATAAATATGCCCCATAAAGTTAACCCGACACCAAGTTAGACCAACTACGCAAACCCAAAGGTGTTTATGAATATTTTACATTCCAATGTTCTTTCACATAGAAGAAAAGGTTTTTATTTATATATATATATATATATATATATATATATATATATATATATATATTTATATTTATATATAGTTCATTTATTAAAAAAAAAACTATATCTATACAGTATATATATATAGATAGATAGATTTATATTTATAGATATATACAGATATATAGGAGTATCTGTTTAAAAATACATAGAACATTTTCCCCTATATGAAAAACATTGAAATGTTAAATATTTGCAGTACATACACAGTGAAACACATTATTAAATATTAAAATGTATTAAAATATTATTTTTTAATATTTTCAGCTATTTGACTGAAAAGAACTCCACAAGATATACACACACACACACATATATATATATACACACTAGCATATATATATCAGTATACATATGTATTTATTTGTTTATATGTGCATATATGTTAGAAAAATTATGCTGACAGGCTTGTAAAAAAATATCTGCAAAACGCAATAAGGTGAATTACAGTAAAACAAGGTATGCTTGTACAGATATATAACACACACACACACACACACATATATATATATATATATAACTCCCACAAAATCAGTCAAATTTATTGACATTTCGGGGAATAAAACTCCCCTTCTTCAGAACATATAGTGTACACAACAACTGTGCTTAAATAGGGTGACCAATCCCAGGAGGGTGGCTGACCCCAGGAGGGTGGATTCACATTGGGACTATTAGAAAAGAAAAGGGACATCAAAATACATGTACCATAAAAAGATAGGGAATAAAGCACTCTTTTATAAATATGCAAACATTTAATAAAATCTCATATCCAGAGACATATATGAAAGCCAAGAATAAGATACATATACTCATGCTACCATAGAAAAATGCATCAATATGTACAGTGTTAGTGAACATGTATATATACATACATACACATATTTAGACATGTATATGTATGTATATATATATATATATATATATATATATATATATATATATATACATACAAGCACTATTTGAGGATCAGAACCCGGTGTATATCCTATGTAATCTTCAAAGATAAGCAGACACCACGAGAAACTTCAAACACATTTTATGTGTTATAGAGATATCATAGCGTTTCGGCCCCACACAGAGGCCTTGGTCACATGGGAGCACACAACACTTATCCCATGTGACCAAGGCCTCTGTGTGGGGCCGAAACGTTATGGTGTCTGTATAACACATTAAAGGTATTTAAAACATCTCGTGGTACCTGCTTATCTTTGAAGATTATATAGGATGTACACCGGATCCTGATCCTCAAATAGTGCTTGTTTGAATGTCTATAGCAGTGCACAGAGTGGTTGATGGTGTTGGTGAGTACTGATCTTTTTGTACATACACATAATAGCCCTTTCCATTCATATACCTTGTTATATACCATACACCTTTTAACCCTTTTGACTTTTTTTAAATGTAGATAAATAATTTGTATTAGAAAGTGTATATATGTGTTTAAATGTATGTATTTTAAGGTATTTATGTTGTGTTTGGTGCAACTTTTTATTTAGCCATAATGATTTATGCAAGGACTTCAGTCAAAGTAACCCAACAAGCACAAATTAGTTTGTGCTTGTGGGGTCTGTGTTTACTTTCAACTTGTAATACACACGCAAGTTTCAATTTCAATATTGCGACACTTGTGATCTAGTCCAAAGTGGGCAAAATAAAATGATGACAGTATATTGAAAAGGTGTTTTACTATGCATAATTAAGCATTTTATACTACAATCTCTAAGTGCTTACTGTTCCTTTCCCGTCAAGCGTTTAGTTCTGGAGAGTGTGTGTGAACACACACTTACACACACAAACATGCACACACACGCACACACAGGAACACTCATGCACACACATACATATAAAAATGCACACACAAGCAAACACACTCACATACATACATACACACACATACACGCACACACACAAACAAACATACACAGACAAACACACACGCACACACATACATATACCCACATACACACACAAACACCTACACATACATACACGCACCAACATGCACAGACACACAAACACACACACATACATACATACATACAAACATACCCACACACCAACATACAAAGACACACACAAACACACACGCACTTGCATACATAAACACACCCACACACCAACATACACACACATATATATACACGCACGCACACACGTACATACACAAATGCACATACAAGCAAAATGCACTCACATAAATACATATACACGCACACAGATACGGTTCCAAAAAAGGGTGTCTTCAAATAACAGAACCTCCTTAATAACATATTACTCAATTTGAAACAAACTGAAATGTGCCCTAGGTCTTAAATACCTACGTAGATACACAGATATTTTACTACATTTTTAGGATCATTCATCATACATTTTGTTAAAGCGACAGTAAAGTTACAATTAAATGTTTACGATTCAGATAGAAAATGCAGTTTTAACCCCTTGTGCCATTTGGATGTAGGTACATCACACAGTACTATGGCCTACATATTTTCTTGATGTAGTACCTACATCCAAAACAGAGTAGCCTGTTGTGGTCCCTGTTGTTAGCTTAGACAGTGGGAGCTGTAACCCGGGAGCACAGATTTCTTTATAGCCTTCTGATTCTGAACATATGGCCTCCAGAACTATACACAATACTCAAGATTAGGTCTAACTAATGATCTGTAAAGTGGTATAGGAACCATACTAATTCTGCTGCAAATACCTCTACCAATACATCCAAACATTTCTGCTGGAATTACTCGCTGCAGTACTATATTGTTTACTACATTTTAAATGATCTGAAATATTAATTCCCAAGTCCTGTTTCTCATTTGTAACAGTCAGTAAAGTGTCATTGAGTCTGTAATTAACGTTTGTATTTTTCTTCCCTAAATGCATAATTTTAAACTTTGCAGTGTTAAACTTTAGATCACATTAATTTGTCCAATCCTCCAATTGTTGTATATCCCTTCTCATTTTGTCTCCCCCCCTGGAACATCTACTCTATTATAATGTTTTGTGTCATCTGCAAACTGACATACTTTCCCCTGTAGCCCTTTCCTGATATCTCTGAAATATGTTAAACAAAACATTTACTAAGACCCTCTGTCTTCTATCCTTAAAGGGACATGAAACCCAATTTTTTTTCTTTCGTGATTTAAAAAGAGCATGCAATTTAACCCCTTAATGACAACTGACGTACCAGGTACGTCATGCATTAACAAGCAGTTAATGACAATGGACGTACCTGGTACGTCAGTTGTCTAACAGAGTGCTGGAAGCGATCGCAATCGCTTCCAGCAGCTCTCAGGGTATTGCAGTGATGCCTCCATATGGAGGCATCCTGCAATACCTTTTTAGAAGACTCCGATGCAGAGAGAGCCACTCTGTGGCCCTCTCTGCACCGGTAGCGATGGTGCCGGTTCGTTGGTGGGTGGGAGCGTAACAGGGAGGCGGGTGGGCGGCCCATCGCTACCCGGCATCCGGTTCCTAGAAGTGCAATGTGCACGCCGGGAGCGTGCGGGGGGCGCGCGTGCGTGTGCATGTGCGCGTGTGAGCGTGCATTAGCTGGCCACTGACACCAATGAGGAGGGAAGAGGGGGGGGGGAAGATTTAAAAAAATAATAATATAAAAGGATCTGGGAGGGGGAGGGGGATAGGGGTATTGTGGGGGGCTGCTACACTACAGAAAACAAAAAAAATTGCAAAAGAGGAAAAAATACTTTTGTTTTTGGGGCAAATTGGGTACTGGCAGACAGCTGCCAGTACCCAAGATGGCCGCAATTAGATAGGGGAGAGGGTTAGAGATCTGGGGGGGGGGGGGTCATGGAGGTTGGGGCTAAGGCAGGAGTCCATCACAGCTAAAATATTTTATTTTTTTTATAAAAAAAAAAAAAACTCCTTTTATTTAGTACTGGTAGACTTTCTGCCAGTACTTAAGATGGCGGGGACATTTGTGGGGTGGGGGAGGGAAGAGAGCTGTTTGGGAGGGATCAGGGGATGGGATGTGTCAGGTGGGAGGCTGATCTCTACCCTAAAGCTAAAATTAACCCTGCAAGCTCCCTACAACCTACCTAATTAACCCCTTCACTGCTGGGCATAATTTACGTGTGGTGCGCAGCAGCATTTAGCGGCCTTCTAATTACCAAAAAGCAATGCCAAAGCCATATAAGTCTGCTATTTCTGAACAAAGGGGATCCCAAAGAAGCTTTTACAACAATTTGTGCACAAGCTGTAAATAATTTCAGTGAGAAACCTAAAATTGTGAAAAATGTAAAGTTTTTTTTTTATTTGCTCGCATTTGGCGGTGAAATGGTGGCATAAAATATACTAAAATGTGCCTAGATCAATACTTTGGGTTGTCTTCTAACAAAAAATATATACATGTCAAGGGATATTCAGGTATTCCTGACAGATATCAGGGTTCCAATGTAACTAGCGCTAATTTTGAAAAAAAGTGGTTTGGAAATAGCGAAGTGCTACTTGTATTTATGGCCCTATAACTTTCAAAAAAAGCTAAGAACATGTAAACATTGGGTATTTCTAAACTCAGGACAAAATTTAGAAACTATTTAGCATGGGTGTTTTTTGGTGATTGTAGATGTGTAACAGATTTTGGGGGTCAAAGTTAGAAAAAGTGTGTTTTTTTCCATTTTTTCCTCATATTTTATTATTTTTTTTGTAGTAAATTATAAGACATGATGAAAATAATGGTATCTTTAGAAAGTCCATTTAATGGCGAGAAAAACGGTATATAATATGTGTGGGTACAGTAAATGAGTAAGAGGAAAATTACAGCTAAACACAAACGCCGCAGAAATGTAAAAATAGCATTGTCATTAAGGGTAAGAAAATTGAAAAATGGTCCGGTCATTAAGGGGTTAAACAACTTTCTAATTTACTTCTATTATCTATTTTTTTTATCTTCATTCTCTTTATATCCTTTGCTGAAAAACATTTCTAGATAGGCTTAGTAGCTGCCTCATGTGATTGGCTCACCCATGTGCATCGTTATTTCTTCAGCAAAGGATATCTAAATAATTAGTAAATTAGATAAAATAAGTAATTTGGAATGTTGTTTAAAATTGTATTCTCTACTAGAATCATAAAAAAAAATTGGGGGTTTAGTATCCCTTTAAGCCAGCATTCTACCCTGTTCACAATTTTTGAAGCAAAATACGCTGTCGTAATTTATAATTGCACCAGCAGTTCTTGTGAACTATTGGTCCAATGCCGTCCCCTGCAGATTCACGGCCGCTAGCAGGGGGTGTCAATCAACCCGATCATATTCGATCGGGTTGATTTCTGTCATCCACCTCAGAGCAGGTGGACAGGTTATAGAGCAGCGGTCTTTAGCTTGCTGGAAACACGGGACATCAAGCTCTGTAAGGAACTTAACAAATTGACCCCAAAGACTATACCAGTCAGGGATAGGCAAGGTGTCCGTACACGGACACCGGTGTCCGTGACTAGCCCTTGCAGTGTCCGCCACAACCTTAGTATATCTTTTCTTTCTGATTAAAAAAAACTATGCAGTGTGAATAAAGTTAGTGGCTTGTCAAAAGACTGCTAGCGATATTGGGTGATAAGTTATGGAATAAATAAAGCCTGAGTGAAATACTGGATGTGTATCTGCATCTGTATAATAACAGCCAGCTCTATACAAAGACACAGTAGTGAGGTGACACTGGCACATGCGTATAGCAAGACAAGGGCTGGTTATAGGGTCAGTGGTATCTGCATCAGCATAACACCCAGCGCTATATAATGACACAGTAGTGACACTGGCACATGGGCATAGCCAGAGGAGAGCTGGTTATAGAATCAGTGGTATCTGCATCAGTATAATAACGCCCAGCACTATATGACACAGTAGTGACACTGGCACATGGGTATAGCCAGAGGAGGGCTGGTTATAGGATCAGTGGTATCTGCATCAGTATAATAAAACCCAGCACTATATAATGACACAGTAGTGACACTGGCACATGGGTATAGCCAGAGGAGGGCTGGTTATAGGGTCAGTGGTATCTGCATCAGTATAACAACACAGTAGGGACACTGGCTCACGGGTACAGCCAGAGGAGGGCTGGTTATAGGATCAGTGGTATCTGCATCAGTATAATAACACCCAGCACTATATAATGACACTATAGTGACACTGGCACATGCGTATAGCAAGACAAGGGCTGGTTATAGGGTCAGTGATATCTGCATCAGTATAATAACACCCAGCACTATATAATGACACAGTAGTGACACTGGCACATGGGTATAGCCAGAGTGTTGGTGTATGTATCAAAAAGACACTGGAAGCTTTTAAAGAAAACTGCATTAGGCTTTACTTGTACAGATGCATCAGCAATATTTGGAACATACCAAAGGACTTGTAAAACTATAGTCAGCACACACAGAGGAGGAAAAACACAATAGAGATTAAAAAACAACTTCCTTCCTGTATAAAAGAATGAACAAGATCACAGATATAAACAATCAGCAATCTAAACTGAACGGCGCCATCTACAGCATCAATGCTGTTCATACATGTGGTATAGTACATGCTGTTGTATTTCCCAACACCCCTTCTCAACGGCATGTACATAATTACACAACATTCAGTTTCTTTTGAAGAAAACAATGCCGTTCCTTTGGCAACGGCTTTGTGAGTGCGTCTGCAGTCATCTCTTCTGATGGGCAGTATTGAATGTCAATAATACCTTGTTCTTGCATGTCCCTGAGTAAATGATATTTTACATCAATGTGCTTGGTTCGAGGATTCAATCTTTCTGATTGTGTCAACTTTATACACCCTTGGTTGTCTTCAATAATTGGTATGGGTTTAGACACATCCAGTCCCATGTCTTGAAAAAGTTGACAAATCCAAATTGCTTCTTGACATGCATGTGCTGCTGCTATATATTCTGCTTCCGTTGAAGAGAGTGCAACAGTCGCTTGTTTTCGACTGGACCAACTTATTGTTCCTTCTCCATACTGGAAGATGTAACCACTTGTAGATTTGCGGTCAGTGGTATCTCCGGCCCAATCAGCATCAACATATCCAATTAGTTTTGGGTTTGATGTTGCTGGCAGTCGCAGCTTCATCCGAATTGTTCCTTTTAGGTACTGTATCACCCTCTTTACTGCATTCCAGTCGCGTTGACATGGTGTCGCAACTTTTCTACAGAGTATACCTATTGCTGCGGCAATGTCTGGTCTTGTCACGGTGGCAATGTATAGCAATTTTCCAATTGCCCTGCGGTAATTGTCGTTATTGGGTAACAAGTTTTCTATTCCGTTGTTTTTCAGGTAATCTGGTTCCATAGGTGTTTTCACCTCTTTTGCATCTTGCATGTGAAATTGCTCTAATATTTCTGTAATTTTCTGACTTTGGTTAAGAAGATAGCTTCCATCCTCTTCCCTTTCTATTTGGATTCCTAAATAATAAGTGATGTTCCCTAGTTCTTTAATCTCAAAGTTCTGTTTTAATATATGAACTATTTGGTCACAGTCCCCTTCTTGTTCAAAACAAGTTATGATGTCATCAACATAAATTAGGATGTATATCCATTTGTTTTCTTGATGCCTTGAATATAGACATGGATCTGCTTTGCTTCTTGAGAATCCTTGTTTCATGAGTACTTCATTCACTTTTTCATTCCACATTCTTGCAGCTTGCTTTAGTCCATAGATGCTCTTTTGAAGTTTGCATACAAGGTTCGGTTCCCTCTCAAATCCAGGTGGCTGTTCCATGTAGAGATCCTCTTTGATGTCTCCATATAGGAAAGCAGTTTTGACGTCCAGGTGCCTCACTTGCATTCCCTTTCCGGCTGCAATGCTAAGGAGCGCTCTGATGGTGGAGTGTTTTACAACTGGAGCAAAAGTTTCATCATAATCTTCTCCAAATTTCTGTGAATATCCCTTTGCAACTAATCTTGCCTTGTATCTGTGGATATTTCCTTCTGCAACGTATTTTACTTTAAAAGTCCATTTGCTTCCTATAGCTTTGCGACCGGGGGGGAGCTCAGTGAGTGTCCAGGTTTTGTTTTCCTGAAGTGATTTTATTTCTTCTTCGGCTGCTTTTCTCCATTGGTTGGCTTCCCTTTTTGGCAATTTTTCAATATCTTCCCAGGATGTTGGTTCGAGTGTTTCATGTGTCTTAGCGATGTATGACAGCTTGCGGGGTGGTATACCTTTCGTCACCCGAGTTGATTTTCTGATTTCTGGTTGTTCAGTGGGTTCTATTGGTTTGTGAGTAGCTGTTTTTTTCTATTGTGAGCTCCACTTCTTGCTCTGTCTCCTGTACAGCTTCACTTTGGTCAGCATCTCTTGCTGATTCAGTGGAGAGGTTCTCTTTATGGCTTTCGAGGGACATTTTTTCTGATGTTTGACTTTCATCAAAATAAACACTGCGGCTTATTGTGATCTTGTTGGTCTTTGGATGAAGAATTCTATAGCCTTTACTTTGTTCACTGTAGCCCATAAGAATGCCTTCTATGGCTGTGTTCTCTAATTTGGAGCGTTTCTCACTTGGAACATGGGCATATGCTTTACATCCAAACACTCTAATATGTCCCATACTAGGTTTTGATCCCTTCCACATTTCATATGGGGTGCTCTCAATAGTTTTTGATGGTAGCCTGTTCTGTAAGTATGTTGCAGTCATTATTGCTTCACCCCAGTACTGGTTGGGTAAATTGGCGTCTGAAAGCATGCATCTTGCCATTTCTATGAGGGTGCGATTTTTCCTTTCTGCAACACCATTTTGCTCAGGAGTGTATGGTACAGTCGTTTGGTGTATAATGCCTTGTTTCTTCATGTATGACTCCACTTCCTTACTCATATATTCCCCTCCGTTGTCGGTACGTATTATTCCTGGTTTCCGTTGAAATTTATTGCTGAATGGAGCTATAAATTCTTGAAGTTTCTCTGATGTCTCACTTTTGTGCTTCATCAGATATGTTGTTGTGTACCTGGAATAATCGTCAATGAAAGTCAGTAAATATCTGTTCCCGTCGGGTGTGGGGGTTTTCATTGGTCCACACACGTCACTGTGTATGAGTTCCATGGGGTGAGTGGTTTTTCTTTGACTGGCTTGTGGAAGTGGGGTACGTGTGGCCTTTGCTTTGATACAACATGTGCACTTCATGAGCATGTCACAAGGCAAAATTATCATGTCTTCTGATAAACCTTCCTTTGCAAGCTCCTTTATGGCCTCTGGGTTTCGATGCCCTAATCGCCTGTGCCACAGGTGGATACATTTGTTGTGCGGATTATGAATGGCTGTTTTGGCTTGCTTCCTTTCAGTGATAAGTTTGTACAGGTGTTCGTTCAATCTTCCTTTTGCTAGGATTTGTTTCCTGTTTTGAATTGTGCATTCATTGCCTTGGAACTGAACTGTGAGTCCATTGTTAGCAAGAGTTTTCACTGATAGGAGGCTTCCTTCTAAACTTGGGACGTACAGAACATTCTTTACTAGAATGCTTTGCTTACCTCCTGATGGTGTGATGCAAGTCAGGAACCCTTGACCATTACCTTCAGCTGTAATACTTTTCCCATTTGCTAGGAAGACTTTATCTTTAGTATTGAAATCAATTTCTGTGAAGAATGTCTCGTCACTTGTCATGTGACTAGTTGCCCCTGAGTCAATGCACCATCCGTGTGGTGTACTATTCTGAGTCACTTTAAAGCTGCCGCTCCATGATGCAGCTGCAGTTTGCTTTGTGGCTGCCTTAGCTCTCTCTCTTGTAGGTGGTTCTAACCTTCGCTGCTCAGCTTTCCAGATTGAGCAGTTCTTTTTCAGGTGACCGACCTTTTTGCAGCGAAAACACACTCTGGTTTCTCTGTTTTGTTTTGTGCCTTCTTGCGCCTTCAGAGCTACCTCTGATCTCTCATTTTCTTCACTATGCATGTTTTCCTTTCTTCTATTATATTCATCAATTAGTTTTCCCTTAGCATATTCTAGTGTTAGTTCTTGTTCAGGTCTGGTTTCTAGAGCATTGATAAGGGCACTATATGACTCTGGAAGGCTGCATACTAACAATGCTACTATATGATTGTCTTTAATTTCTTCTCCAATTGCACATAGCTGTTCCACAATCTCTAGCATAGCAATCACATGTTCACACATTTCCTGGCCTTTTTCCAGCCTCATCTTATATAGTTTGCGCAGCAAATATAGTTTACTATTTAAGTTTGAACGCTCATGCAGTTTTTGTAGTGCAGTCCACATACCTTTAGCTGTGTTTTCTTTTCTTATGTGAATGAGTTGATCATCCTCCACTAACAGGCTTATAACTGCTTTTGCTTGTCTGTTTTTCTTGTCCCATTCCCCTGGATTATCAGTGGGTCTGTTTGTATCCAGCACCTCCCATAAATCATCTTTGGATAACAGCATTTCAAGCTTAAACTTCCACAGCTGGTAGTTGGTATTATTTAACTTCGCTATTGCATATTTCACATCTGAACCACTTGCCATCTTTCAGTAATTTGGATGCAGCTCTTGTTTCGTCACACAGTATTTGCTTGGATCATAGATGCAACACTTACTGACTTGTAGTTTCTTTTTCTTCAGTGTCTGGGCCCAAAACCTGTTGGTGTATGTATCAAAAAGACACTGGAAGCTTTTAAAGAAAACTGCATTAGGCTTTACTTGTACAGATGCATCAGCAATATTTGGAACATACCAAAGGACTTGTAAAACTATAGTCAGCACACACAGAGGAGGAAAAACACAATAGAGATTAAAAAACAACTTCCTTCCTGTATAAAAGAATGAACAAGATCACAGATATAAACAATCAGCAATCTAAACTGAACAGCGCCATCTACAGCATCAATGTTGTTCATACATGTGGTATAGTACATGCTGTTGTATTTCCCAACACAGAGGAGGGCTGGTTATAGAATCAGTGGTATCTGCATCAATATAATAACACTAAGAACTATAAAAAAATGTTTTTCATTTCAAATGAACCTTGGTGTCCTTCACTAGGGTCTGTACTTTGGAAAATGTCCGCCACAGCCTTTGTCTGTGCCTATCCCTGATACCAGTGAAGATGGACAGGCAGGTAATGATAAGGTGGTGGAAAAAAAAGTTCTGCATTCTTCTTAAACAGTTTGAGTGGGGTTTCATATGGTGCATTTTTTAAAACTGGAGTATATAGGGTCAATTTATTATTGGCCGAATTGGGCCAATTCACCCCGTTTCTGTGCGAGCCTTTAGGCTCGCCGGAAACAGGAGTTAAGAAGCAGTCTATAGACCACTGCTCCTTAACTCATACGCCACCTCTGAGGCTGTGTGCAGCAATTTGCCCGATCCTATACAATCGGGCTGATTGACACCTCCTGCTGGCAGCGAATCTGCAGGGGGCAGTATTGCACAAGCAGTTCACTAGTATGCTGTCCGCATTCAGCAATGTCTAGCGGACATGATACTCACAGCGTACCATGTCCGCCAGACTTTAATAAATTGACCTATATGTGTTTATCTTAACCAAATCTCCACTAAGGATTGTGTGCATGTATAAATATAAGCTTGAGATTCTGTATTTTATTCTATAGAAACATAGATTTTGACAGCAGATAAGAACCATAGGGTCTGGGCCCAATAAGTCTGCCCAAAAATGTCCTAAAAATGTAAACTTATGTAGTTTGTAAGATTGCCTTATTATGCTTATCCCAAAAATTATTGAAGTTCCTCATAGTGTTTGTCATTACCACCTCTAATTAAAGTTTATTCCATGATTTTTTTACTATTGTAACTGTCATTTGAAGGCCACTCATTTGTATTAATTATTTTATTCTCATACATGCACTTTAGAAAGCTACATTCCCTTACACAGAACATCTATCTCATTTAGCAAGTTCAGGATTTAATCCCTTTAGCTAAAACCAGGCGTTCTATTTTGCTTGTTTGAGTGAGGTCCTGGTTACTATAGGAAATACTATACTTCTATATAGAGCTGTGATATTAGTTCCCAGTAGCTACCCTGATGGCACATAAATAATACATTTTCAGCACCTAATGGTAGTTTTATAAACATAGTAATATATTGCATTTTCTTTATGCATGTGGCTATCAATTTCAGATATATCTTTTCAACACCCAACACATTTCATTGTCATGAAATGCATGAATAGAAAACTCACACCATATGAATATAAATGAGATTGTGTTAACATTCTTTTTACACATTTTATCTATCAAAACACGTGAGCCAGTTGCAAAAGTTTATATCTAGAAATCATTTACATTCCCAGTATCATGATAATGTTTAGTCTAATGGAAGTTTATTATATTAATGCTTTATAGATTAGTAGATCACACAAATCTTTTGGCACGATGTATATCTCACTGCAGAACATTTTCCTTTTACACTTTTTTTTTTTTATTAACTGGAAATCTCCCACAAAGGCAACGAATGTTAACAGAACTTGTGAAATGAAAAAAGAACAAGAAGCAGAAATTTCACAAGTTTCACAATTTATAAATCCATTAAAACATCTATATAAAATAGGTCCAACAAAATGTTGAACTTATAACTGGTCAGTAGTAAAACACATCAAAAATACAACACAATATAGCACATGTTGCGATTATACAATGAGAAAAGAATCCATTACATTTTTTACACAATATTAAATGCTTTTAACAATCAAATGTAGCATGCAGTTTAAAACCTCTTTGTGCAACTCAGTAACAGAACTAAAGCAGAAAAAAATCATACAATTTAAAAATATTTTACCAAAATACAACAAACGTGATAAGTAGGTAACTAAATGAAATATTAAACTTTACTTGACCTGAAAAACTAAATAGATACATACATTTTTTGTTCAAAATATTACAAATGAATACATAAAAAAATTTTTTTTTACCATAGTTACAAAATATGCAAGAATTTGCATTTCACCTGTACACACAGCTAGACCTATTTTACTTATACTATGGGCTTGCAGTGCACAATGTATTTTCAGCCTTATCTCTTCTGGGCCCACTTATCAAGCTCCGAACAGAGCTTGTGGGCCCGTGTTTCTGGCGAGTCTTCAGACTCGCCAGAAACACCATTTATGAATCAGCGGTCTAAAGACCGCTGCTTCATAACCCTGTCCGCCTGCTCTGATGAGGCGGACAGGAATCGCCAGAAATCAACCCAATCAAGTACGATCGGGTTGAGTGACACCTCCATGTTGGCGGCCGATTGGCCGCAAGTCAGCAGGGGGCGGCGTTGCACCAGCAGCTCTTGTGAGCTGCTGGTGCAATGTTAAATGCGGAGAGCGTATTGCTCTCCGCATTCAGCGAGGTCTTGCGGACCTGATCCGCACTGTCGGATCAGGTCCGCAAGACCTTTGATAAATAGGCCCCTTAGAATCATTGGGGTCGATTTATCATGCTCCGAATGGGGCCAAATACCCCTGTTTCTGCGCGAGCCTTCAGGTGGCTGCGGACATCATTGTGTACGATGGGGTTGATTGACACCCCCTGCTAGCGGCTGACACCAGAACTGCTTGTGCAATGTTAAATGCTGACAGCGTATGCTGTCAGCATTCAGCGATGTCTGCCAGACATGGATAAATCGGCCTCAATGTGTTTAATACTTATATAATATTCCTTGCAGCATGTTAGAGAATATCAAGATATTTCAAATAATCTTAATATTTAAAGAACATTTTTATGTTCTTTTCCATATATGTAGGGAGAGACAGAGAAGTTGACTGCTAAAAAGGTGTTTGATAAAGTTGGGTGGAACTATACATTGGAAATTTTATAGGTGTTTAGATTGATATACAAGATATCTCTGTGTTATAATCTTATCCTTCTTCCAAAATGCGAGGGTTAGGTTTCCTTAAAAGTAATGTGAATTGGCTGAAATACGCACTTTCTTAAATGTAATTCTTATAGTGGAGGCTTTGTTAGAAATTATCCATTAAAATGTGATCTCTATTGATTATAACATCATATTACGATATGAATAATTATTGTATATCCTCTTAAAACTCATGACCAACTTTGGGCAGCTCAGCTATTAGAAATGAAATGTCACAAAATAACATGCACTAGGACTACCTGATAACAAAGTTTAATATTTACATTAAACTTACATATGCAGTTGTCATATACCTCAATAAAGCATTTAAGGAAGTTATTATTGCAAGATCTGAAATCTATTATCTTTCATCTTTCTAGGAATTGTATTAGAGAATATGCACCAAATGGCACTATTAAGAGATTTCATCGATGAGACATGTTCCAATCTTGACACCGTTATCTGAATAAACATACAATTCTGCTGTTGTTCTCTAATTATTCATTTCCATTACTTTTTTTTTTTTTGTGTAGATTCCTTCTTAAAATCTCCAAATAGAGAAAAAACTGAAGGGTAAGTGCCTATATTTAAAAAAAAATAAAAATTCTTCTATGTGAAGAACATTGGAATGTAAACTTTTTATAACTACCTTCGGGTTTAGAGCTGTAGGTCTAATGCGGTGTTGAGTTAGCGCAGGGGTCAGCAAACCTTGGGCCCCTAGATGTTTTGGAACTACATTTCCCATGATGCTGAGACACTCTTTATGCTGTCTGAGCATCATAGGAAATGTAGTTCCAATTGGTGACCCCTGAATTAGTGTGGCCCTAAGAGAGGAATAAAACCTATCATCCTTATTTCTTCTTTTCAGGCTTTATCTGTAGCCTTATTTCTGATATAATGAAATAAAATAAGCAACGTTCTGATTATCGCTACCTCCTATCATGTTATTTCTGATTTTGCAGTTATTATATTGCTTTAAACCTTAATAAACAGCACTTAAATAGACAGTAAAGCTATAATTAAACATGCATGATTTAGACAGAGCATACAATTCTAAACAACTTTCCAATTTACTTCTATTATTTAATTTGCTTCCTTCTCTTGTTATCCTTTGCTAAAAGGTTTATAGAAGAAAGCTCATGGGGAACCAAAGAACCTAGGTTCTAGCTGCTGATTGGTGGCTTCATATATATAATGATAATCATTGGCTCACCCCATGTGTTCAGTTACAAACCAGTAGTGCATTGCTTCTCCTTCAACAAATGATACCAATAGAACAAAGAGAATTTGATAATAGAAGACAACTGGAAAGTTGTTTCAAATTGTATGCTCTACCTAAATCCTGAAAGAAAAAAAAATTAGGTTTCATGTCCCTTTAAATACACTTGCCCCACCAAAAGTAAATAAAAAATGTTCTTTATTTCTTTTACATTATTTCACATTTTCTAGGATTTCCAAATCCAAATTTCACTAAATAAGTCCAAAAGCAAGAGGAATTCTTATGGCAGTAAGAGCAGTGAACATAATTTTGGACCCTGCAAATGCTAGTTAAGTGCTGGTGATCTTGTATTTGTATGAGGGGTCAACTTGTGTTTGTCCTTAAAGAGACATTGCACTCCTTTAGTGTTTACAATGTTCGGTTTTACCTGATGGAATATATTTAAATTCTTTGCAAACCTTAAATTTACCTTTATTTTGTTATTTGAAACAGATGATATTGCCTGTAGAAACCACCACCTCACCTGCACTAAAAAATATGTATAACTAATGTATTTTATGTATAACAGTTAAGTAAACAGCACTAAATGCATTTCCCAGTTTGAGGAATCTGTAATAGCAGGTCATGCTCATCGAACCCCAAAATATAATTAGCCTTTCAATACCTATTAGGCTGTATGTTTAGACATAGATAACATTGGCAGGTCTACTTTACCTACAGGCTCAGCCCATTGTTAAGCAAATCCTTGAGAACAACATCTGATGTTTTTATTGAACAAAACCAGCTATTTCAAACACAAAAATAATCATGAAGGAACAATTTCCTATACATTTAATACTCTACAATAGGTATGACAAGTAATTTGGAACACACTAAGGGGAAACTAATTTTAAAGTACAGTGTCACTTTAAAATATATGGAGGATGTGGGACTGGCACGAAACAAGTTAAGAATTGTTACTTCTGAATAAAAAATATTGTTGTTTGCTTTAGGGGGACAAGTAGAATTTTATTACTAAAATCTTATTAAAATGTCCCTTTAATTGAAATTATCCCATAGGAAATGTAGAATTATCAGATATATCAGCATTTCATAATTACCCAAATGCAAGCTAATAAATACAAACAGTTTCTGTAATTGGATATCATGGAAATTTACTTTTTTGTAAGATGTCTTTACTTTAAAGTGAATGGAAATTTTGATGCTAAAGTGTTTTTAAAAATTCAATTAAAAACAGGGGCACTTTAATTCATAAAAATTAAATTTCCCTCCTGTTGAAAAAAAAAACTTTCCTTTTAAACTTGACAGCTGCTCCAGCTTCTCCCGGTCGTCGCAAGCCATTTCTGACATCACAAATGACGGATCGGTCATCCTCCAATCACGTCTCCCCCCCCCCCCCCGGGGGAATCAGTGTCTGATTCAACGCCGTGATTGGAGGAAGCCAGATTCATAATTTTAGACCCAGGAAGAGGCTTGCGACGGGCGGAGGAAGCTGAAGCGGCTGTCAAAATTCAAAGGGAAGTTTTTTTTCACAACAGGAGTAAAATGTAAATTGTTATGAATTAAAGTGCCCCTGTTTTTAATCGAATTTTTAAAAACCGGGCACTTTAGCATCAAAATTTACATTCACTTTAACTTTGAAAACACAGATTTATATTAAATGTTATCTTGTATCCCCTTAAATAAACAAATACATATTTAATATGTTAGGTTACAAGGTCTCAGACAAAATTTTTTTTAAAAACACATCAATATTATTTTAATAAAACAAATGACATGACATGGGTATAAAATATTACTTTGTTCAAAATAATTTATTATAACATTCATCAGTGTTTTCATTTTAAGTGGGTTTATCAAATCCTATAAAAACAAATATATTTGGGGTGTTTTCTTTTTAGTTATTTAAAAACAAAAAAGAAGGTAAAATTGAGTGTATTATAAAAAAATAAATAATGTTGCGCAATCCAATACGTCTGTATGAGGATACTTGATTGATAGAGACACCATCTTTGTGGACTTTACTGAAATATGAAAAAATGCTCTGTTTGGTGACTGATAAATGATGGGATATTGTTAGCAAAGTACAATACACAGGCTCTATATTTTCTGACCATTACAGAGGCCTAAATATTAATAGACTGCTCTGAACAAAATACAAATATAAACCAACAATTCTAAGCAAACAACTAATGATTGTTTTATCCTAGGTTCTCATTACTCTAGAACTTTCCCTAAAATCATTTTGATGGTTATAACTTCTCACCTCATTTTAAGGGACATTAAACACTAACGGCTAGATTTGGAGTTTTGTCGGTAACGACCCAAAAAACTAACGGCGTCTTTTTTCTGGCCGCACCATAAAAATAACTCTGGTATTGAGAGTCCACATAAAGGCTGCGTTAGGCTCCAAAAAAGGAGCGTAGAGCATTTTTAGCGCAGCTTCAACTCTCGATACCAGAGTTGCTTACGGACGCGGCCAGCCTCAAAAACGTGCTCGTGCACGATTCCCCCATAGGAAACAATGGGGCTGTTTGAGCTGAAAAAAACCCAAACACCTGCAAAAAAGCCGCGTTCAGCTCCTAACGCAGCCCCATTGTTTGCTATGCGGTAACCCTTCCTACGTCTGCACTTAACACTCTAACATGTACCCCGAGTCTACACACCCCTAACCTTACACTTATTAACCCCTAATCTGCCGCCCCCGCTATCGCTGACCCCTGCATATTATTATTAACCCCTAATCTGCCGCTCCGTAAACCGCCGCTACTTACATTATCCCTATGTACCCCTAATCTGCTGCCCTAACATCGCCGACCCCTATATTATATTTATTAACCCCTAATCTGCCCCCCACAATGTCGCCTCCACCTGCCTACACTTATTAACCCCTAATCTGCCGACCGGACCTGAGCGCTACTATAATAAAGTTATTAACCCCTAATCCGCCTCACTAACCCTATCATAAATAGTATTAACCCCTAATCTGCCCTCCCTAACATCGCCGACACCTAACTTCAAACATTAACCCCTAATCTGCCGACTGGAGCTCACCGCTATTCTAATAAATGTATTAACCCCTAAAGTTAAGTCTAACCCTAACACTAACAGCCAATCAGCCAATCAGAATCAAGTTCAATCCGATTGGCTGATCCAATCAGCCAATCAGATTGAGCTTGCATTCTATTGGCTGATCGGAACAGCCAATAGAATGTGAGCTCAATCTGATTGGCTGATCGGATCAGCCAATCGGATTGAACTTGATTCTGATTGGCTGATTCCATCAGCCAATCAGAATATTCCTACCTTAATTCCGATTGGCTGATAGAATCCTATCAGCCAATCGGAATTCGAGGGACGCCATCTTGGATGACGTCATTTAAAGGAACCGTCATTCGTCGTTCAGTCGTCGGCCAGGATGGATGTTCCGCGGTGGAGGTCTTCAGGATGCTGCCGCTTCGCTCCGGATGGATGCCGCTTGGATGAAGACTTCAATCGGATGGAAGACCTCTTCTGCCCCGCTTGGATGAAGACTTCAGCCGGATCATGGACCTCTTCAGCCCCCCGCTTGGGCTTGGATCAGGACATCGGAGGAGCTCTTCTGGACGGATCGGTGTGATACCCGGTGAGGTGAAGACAAGGTAGGATGATCTTCAGGGGCTTAGTGTTAGGTTTATTTAAGGGGGGTTTGGGTTAGATTAGGGGTATGTGGGTGGTGGGTTGTAATGTTGGGGGGCTTGGGTATTGTATGTTTTTTTTACAGGCAAAAGAGCTGTATTTCTTTGGGCATGCCCCGCAAAGGGCCCTGTTCAGGGCTGGTAAGGTAAAAGAGCTTTGAACTTTAGTAATTTAGAATAGGGTAGGGCATTTTTTTATTTTGGGGGGCTTTGTTATTTTATTAGGGGGCTTAGAGTAGGTGTAATTAGTTTAAAATTGTTGTAATATTTTTCTTATGTTTGTAAATATTTTTTTATTTTTTGTAACTTAGTTCTTTTTTATTTTTTGTACTTTAGCTAGTTTATTTAATTGTATTTATTTGTAGCAATTGTATTTAATTAATTTATTGATAGTGTAGTGTTAGGTTAATTGTAGATAATTGTAGGTAGTTTATTTAATTAATTTATTGATAGTGTAGTGTTAGGTTTAATTGTAACTTAGGTTAGGATTTCTTTTACAGGTAAATTTGTAATTATTTTAACTATTTTAGCTATTAAATAGTTCTTAACTATTTAATAGCTATTGTACATGGTTAAAATAAATACAAAGTTACCTGTAAAATAAATATTAATCCTAAAATAGCTATAATATAATTATAATTTATATTGTAGCTATATTAGGGTTTATTTTACAGGTAAGTATTTAGCTTTAAATAGGAAAAATTTATTTAATAAGAGTTAATTAATTTCGTTAGATGTAAATTATATTTAACTTAGGGGGGTGTTAGTATTAGGGTTAGACTTAGCTTTAGGGGTTAATACATTTATTAGAATAGCGGCGAGATTCGGTCGGCAGATTAGGGGTTAATAATTGAAGTTAGGTGTCGGCGATGTTAGGGAGGGAAGATTAGGGGTTAATACTATTTATTATAGGGTTAGTGAGGCGGATTAGGGGTTAATAACTTTATTATAGTAGCGCTCAGGTCCGGTCGGCAGATTAGGGGTTAATAAGTGTAGGCAGGTGGAGGCGATGTTGAGGGGGGCAGATTAGGGGTTAATAAATATAATATAGGGGTCGGCGGTGTTAGGGGCAGCAGATTAGAGGTACATAAGGATAACGTAGGTGGCGGTCGGCAGATTAGGGGTTAAAAAATTTTTTTCGAGTGTCGGCGATGTGGGGGGACCTCGGTTTAGGGGTACATAGGTAGTTTATGGGTGTTAGTGTACTTTAGAGCACAGTAGTTAAGAGCTTTATAAACCAGCGTTAGCCCAGAAAGCTCTTAACTACTGACTTTTTTCCTGCGGCTGGAGTTTTGTCGTTAGATGTCTAGCGCTCACTTCATAAACGACTCTAAATACCGGAGTTATAAAAATCCCATTGAAAAGATAGGATACGCAATTTACGTAAGGGGATCTGCGGTATGGAAAAGTCGCGGCTGGAAAGTGAGCGTTAGACCCTATTTTGAGTGACTCCAAATACCGGCGGTAGCCTAAAACCAGCGTTAGGAGCCTCTAACGCTGGTTTTCATGGCTACCGCCAAACTCCAAATCTAGGCCTAAATAATTGCTAGAAAGAAAAGAAAGAAAAGATTAGTCTAAAAATAATGTGTAGATGGATATTTTAAAGTTGAATTAGTTGTTTAAATATTGACAAAATAAGTTTTAGTGCCCTTGAAGGCCATCTCTATTTTATTTACTTTTCACAGCAGGGGAGAGCAAGCTCATGTAGGCCATATAGATAGCATTGGCTAAAATGCAAGTCAATAGATAATAACTAAAAGTCATGTGATTAGGGGCGGTCAGAAGATGCTTAGATACAAGTTAGTCACAGAAGTAAAAAGTGTATTAATATAACAGTGTTGGTTTTGCAAAACTAGGGAATGGGTAATAAAGGGATTATCTATCTTTTTAAACAACAAAAATTCTGGTGTTGACTGTCCCTTTAAATTTACTTTGTGTACACTTCCTAAGAAAAGACAGGAAGTGGGATTTTTGCAGGCATAGGAAAATTGTAATATTTACAGCAGTAAAAAATCTAACTAGCAAATATATGTGATTTTTAATAAGGAGCATGTGATATTTAAGGGGTATAGTATTTAATTTTACTATTACAATTTTCTATTATTTGTATGAAAGAGGAACTTTTAAACATGTGTATTTATTTTTGTCATGGAAACCTCTTGAAAGGGACATAAAAAAAGGCAAAATTTAAATATTCTACAGTGTGGAGAACATTTTATCAATGCGCATAAATTCAATCCTGTAAGAATAAATTGAATTGAGGGTTTTTTGACCCCTATCGAAGCCAGTAGAGCTGATTTTAATATGTGGGAGGTATTAGAAAGGGATTTGAAATAGGGGCGGGGCTTACGTTTTCAGTCAATTTAGAGCGGGAAAGAAAAGCTCCCTCCCTTTCTTTAGTAGTGAGGTGTTGCACCTGTGGCAGGGTGCTGGCCTCGGTTTTGGCATAATTTGAGTATAAATGGTACGTCCCTGGGTTTGGGAGAGATTATGAATTGTGGATGTGTCTGGTTTGGAGCCAATTGGAAGGTACATGAGGTTATGGGGGAGGCTAGCACTAAAATAAGAAAGATATTGGCTTATGGTTAATGTTATTTTATCAAATAGTTAATAAACATGGGCTGCGGCCTTTTTACACCCCAGTTATGTCTCTTTGTTTTTATTATTATTATAAATGTGCTGAGTTTGGGGTCAACATGTTTAACCCTTGCAAAGGAGTAAACATATAGTAAAAATTCAGCAATGCACAACTGAATACATCTCCTGAGCCACTGAAAAGATACATATGAGTGTAGATACCTTCCAGTAGTGCATTGTTGTATGTGAGCCAACCTAGGTATACTTTTTAAGAAAGGCTACCAATAGAACAAAGTAAATTTTATAATAGATGTAAATTGAAAACTCTCTAATAATTGCATGCGCTATCTGAGTCATAAAAATGTAATTTTGGCTTTTATATCACTTTAATGAAAAGCTATTTAAAATTAAATAGAAGCTAACAGGAAGTGAATGTTTGTAAACAACGGACACCAATGTATACACTAATCAGTTTTGGTCCAAAGATCAAAAAGTAGCCGGAATAGAAAATAAGCAAGCGCTATCAAGGGTGCTGAACCAAAAATGGGCACCTCCTTAGCTTAGATTTCTCCTTTTTAAAATAAAGATAGCAAGAGAATGAAGAAAATTTGATAATAGGCGTAAAATAGAAAGTTGCTTAAAATTCCATGCTCTATCTGAATCATGAAAGAAAAAAATGTGGGTTTAGTGTCCCTTTAAACTGCCACAGAAAAAAGAAAAGTTTATAGAAACCAATTCCAGGGCTAAGGAATTTGGCAGCACTGTACAAATTAATGATAATAATATTGAGTAAAAATAAAACAGGAACATCTATTTTTCAAAAATCAAAGCACTGTAATGTATTTGAATTTTTCTCTTTTAGACAAGCTAGAGAAAGCACAAAATATCTTAGACTAAAAAGAATGATCAACATAGTGCTTTCATCTGCTCATCATTTTTAAGATAAAATAAATATAGGCAATATATATGTAATAGGTAATATGTTCCTTCCAATGCAGTTTTCAAAATCAGAACAGTAAATCTGAAGGTATTTAGTCTCTTGAGTTGATAGGACTGCATGATTTTCATCACTTAATGTCATTTATAAATTTTGCATGCTAAACTGAAGCTATGTCACTGAAATGAAGTTGAATTGACCAGAATACAAATTTTGGCAACAGTAGCAAACGTGGCACATACTGATGTGCTGTTATATTTAAAGCGACTGAGTTTCATAAAAAAATTCCCCTTAAATTGATCTCAATTACTTGTTGTACTTACTGTGTAGCATTAAATATTTTAGAAATTACTCTTTTAGGTTAATTTTTGCATTTGAAAAAGTTTATTTTGTTCATTGAAACCACAGCCCATTGTTCTCAGGAACATGCTGTGGTTCTGTCTATTTTTTAAAAGTAAAGGAAACCAGGCTGAGCCTGATATATCTGTTTCTGCATTTCTTGGCAACAACAATGGATTCTATCGAGGTTCATGACACTATCAGTCTCATAGTCTGATAAAAAGTCCTGGGCCCCCGAACATTTGCTTACATCGCAATATGTAATAGCACAAAAATAGGCGTGAATAATATTATAATTTTACTAACAGAAGCACTTGTTAAAAAAATGGAAAAACGCATACATCAGTAAAAAATCTTATCATGCCTTATATCTCTACAGCTACTGGTCTTGTGATTTGTTCATCTCTTATCTTCCCGTTGTCAGGTATCTGCCACCGCCTTTCACAGGATGTGTATCCGTTGTCTATAATATTTCCTCTGCACCCCATTTTATCTCGTATATGACTTTATAACATTACCAGTGAGCACAGCTTGATGGACATAGACTAGCAGTTCATTCTTCACTGAAGCTAAGCAGTATATCTCAAAAGTACCCCCACTCCCATCCTCTGTCAGTAACTGCAGCACCTGCTATAAGCAACTAACGGTAATATGAACCTAAATACAGGTGCACAAAGGGGAAATCATTCACCAATAATAGAAGGGAGAATTATATGAGAATTCTAAAGAGGAATTAGCACAAACCTATTGGTAAATTGTTTAACTTGCAAAAGCCAAATAGAGGCGGTTGGAATGCATTTGTAGCCCCCCCAGACCACCTGGCCTGCCCACACAAGGAACCCAACCACTCCCCTCTACCTCCTCCCTTAACCTGCATAGTCCATCCAGCACCCCAACCTCCACAAAGCCCATTAAAATGGTCTGAGTTTGCAGAAAAAGCAGCTCTGCTCAGTGCTTATCTTATCTCGCTCTCTTTATACACAAAGGTAATACTTAGGAATTTAAATGTTACTTAGGTGGTGGTTTCAAAGAGCAAACACAGCTATTTTAATTCCAAAAATAATTCTAAATCTTTGTACTCTGCATTGGGTATAAGGGTATAACAAGTCACTGAGAACACAATAAGAGGGTCAAATTACAGAACACAGTCTCTTTCTGTTTCTTTAAAATGTTAATATATTAGGAAACCTACTGCATTTACATAGCAAAGTCATTTTACTTCCACCCTTTCCTCTCATGACAAGTATACAGTAAGATATTTAGCTATGTTCTACTGAACACTGCATCAGATGGTAAACACGTATCATCAAAGGACATTTTTGCTGCAGACAAATATGTATCTGTCACAGTAATATCCTCAAGCTCAGTGCTAAAATGATCAGGGCTTCCCCCATTGGAGGATTCTTTGATAACACTGTAGTTAAGTACCACACCATAGTTGGCAGGCTTTTCTGAACGCTTCTTCTTGCACTTGCAGAGTTTTTGGAAAGCAGCTCTGAATTTTTGAGACATAAGATTATAAATGACAGGATTAATTGCACTATTTAAGTAAACACACATTCTACAGAAAAGTAGGAACCAATTTTCAATATAGGGGTGGGAAAGGAAAGAATTCACAACAACCAGTGTTCGGTAGGGCATCCAAAGGAATGCAAAAAGAATCACCACTACCGCCAGCATCTTTGTAACCTGTGGAGAAGAAAAGAGATATTAAGTCATGATGATAAACTACAATCAAAATGTTTTTCTAAGTGATAATTTTACAATAAGTAGTTCACAGCAGATTGTTAATGAAACTATAGTTATATATTTTTATCTAACACTTGTTTCATGTAATCACATTTAAACGTTGTGTGTTTTCTCTTAAAAGGGGCTGTCAAAAAATTAATAGCAGACACTCCCTCCCACTTCCCTGCATATGAAAAGACAGATTAGACAAATAGGAGCCAGCAGGAGTCTGTAAACGCACGTATACATCTAAAACTTTGGGGCTTGGTTAGGAGTCTGAAAATCAGCACAATGTTATTAAAAAATAATCAAATCTATACATTGTTACAAAATCACTCCCATATGGGCTATACAAATCTATCATCTACAAAACATTTATGTAAAGAACAATCTACTGTACAATGTCCCTTTAAAGGGACATTTTATTTGATAAATTACAGTAGCAGGATTACTTCTCACCGTGCTATTGCTTTTGCTCCTGCAGATCTCTTCAGAGCAGTTCTCTTACTTTAACTCATTACATGTGCCTGTTGGTGAAGCTTAGCATCGTCATACAGGGTGCCGCCATCTTGGATCTTATGTATTCTTGCATCCGGTGACACAAGTCAGGCTTATTCACATATCAGTGATGCTGCAAGCTTTTTGCCAGCTGTATTGTTTACTGCAGTTTAGTTGAAGTGCATCATAAAGACAACACAACAATGTGACTGATCTGTGAATGTGCACCTCTTCGGTGACAGAGTGCAAGAATACCTAAGCTCCAAGATGGCTGTGCCCAGTATGAAGATGTGGATCTTCGCTCACCATCGCTTCTAATAAGTTAAAATAAGAGAGAACAGCTTTAAAAAAGAGTTGCATGCACATGATGGAAACATTAGCATGGTTAGTGGTAAGCATGCTATTGAAGTTGTGCCCAGTAGTGTAATGTCCCTTTAAGTACATCCAAAATTTGATTAGATGCATATTTGCAGCCCCCCCCCCAAAAAAAAAAGCTTTTACTGTGCATGAGTCAAATGGAGCATACTTTCATGAGTTATATACATGTGAGTGGCCAGTTGTTGCCTGCACAGACTGCCAACAATGACACATATCTCACTATAAGGTGCATTTCAATTTTGACTAGAACATCCCTTTATTCTGATAGTAATTCATGCTCAAAAATCCTCTTTGGTAGCTCTAAAAATAAAGAAGAAATACATATCTGTGGGACTTTTAGAAGTCAATTTTAAAGTTTAACTTTTTATTTACATATTTATAAATCACAGTGATAGAATTAAATTGTACCTATTAAAAACAAGAGTGAAATAAAAGTATTTCTTATTTGCGTTAGGGAAGTTTAATTTGGGCAAGGATATTTCCCTAATAGTTGCAATACAAATTGCAATTTGAATTTCCATAAACCTGAATGTAATAACCCTCACATATATTTGGAACTTGCTTAAAACTCACTTTTTTTTTTTAACTTCCAGATGTCCCAATTTTCCAAGGACAGTCCTGGTTATTAGCTACCTGTCCCATTCTATTTTAAAAAAACTCTCATATAAATTTACATATTTGCATATTATGGAACCTCGGCATAGCAAGTTATTTTTAATTTCAGTGACATGGAGACCAAGGCCCTGATTATCAATACATCATCAGACCCACAAGAAAATGAATTAATGGCCTCTTCAGTCTCGCAATATGGGGATCTGGTGATATATTCCAAAAAAGTAGGCTGAACCTCTCTGTTCCAACGAGTGTCTATGTGTTTCCCATAGGAAACAACAGGGATCACAGCTTTAACAAAAGTCCACCCACATCACCACAAATCTGTGATCTTGGCGACCACTAATCTGTGATCTTGACGACCACTACTCTGTGATCTCGGCGGGGGAAAGCTATATTTGAAGTTTTCTTACACAACAAAGACTGTGAGTTCTCTGAAACAAAAAACGGTTTCTGTGTAGTGTAATAACTGTATAACTGGAAAATCACATTTTGCTATAGTAAGAAAAGCTTAACCCTTTTGAATAAACTAGTTTCTAAAAGAAATATCAAGCAACTCGACCCAAGGCATGTACAGAAGGATCAATGGCTACCATCCAATGTAGATAAGGCAGGTGAGACCTGCTCTCCTTCCTCAGGACAGAAAATCAAATGTCATAAAGCTTCAAAGCACACAGGACAGGACAATGGCATCATAAATCTTCAAAAAGACTCAGATAAGGTCAGTCCTGAGATGGGTCACTAAGGTCAGATGGCATTAGGAAAACTCATTTCTTGGACCACAGTGACATCTACAGGCAGTTAACTCAACAGATGAATTGCTATAAACCAGAAGATGAATTAATTTGATTGGCTGGGACTGTCTTCGTGGTGTGGCTGTTTGGCTATAAATATGTTTTGAGAAGCAGCTTGATAAAGAGGAAAAAGGAAGGACAAATAACAACAAAAGGTAATGGACAGACTTCAGCTTTCTTTGCATGCACCCACCCACAGGCATTAGTTTATAGTGTAGACAGGTTAGACGAATAGAGCCTTGTATATCAGACGCTTCCTTTACTCTTATTGTAATTGCCTATTGTTTATTAAATTTACCACATTTAAATATTATGTGTAAGTGAAATGTATTTAACCTTATAAACATAGTTTGTTGTTAAAGGAAAAGCCTGACAGGTTTCAGTCATATCCCGGTATTTAGGGGGGCATTTTCACATGTAGGAACACTTCAAATAAAGCATATGTAAACTTAGTTTTATTGTACATTAACTACATTTCACACACTGGTAAATCTTACCACTAAAAAGCTGGTGAGACTGATTTGGCTGAAAAGGAGTATCTATGGAGGACAGTGCTTTAAATATTACAAACTCACATTAATGTTTCCCCTTTAAAAGACAAATTACTCCCATAGAATGCCCATCAAACTCCCACAAAACCCCTATATATTCTTTATGCCTGCGATCTCCATTGTTAATAAAGACCAAAAAAAAAAAGAAAAAAAAGAAGAATCCTTCCCATTAAACCTATAGGAGCTGTGGGGATATTATAAATGCACATATAATACTTTATTTATATGGGGGGGCGGAGCCGACCATGCCTTGAAATGGCTGCACTATTCTGATGCTCCGTGTTTAGTATGGCACCCAGGGGATAAAATGCTTTATTAAAGCCTGAATTTGAAATATGCTGCAGTGGAAAGGACAGGGCACAGAGCGGTGAACAGCAGAAGGGCAAAGCCGATATGTAAAGTCTCTTAAATCAACCTGAACAGCCTGAAAACACGCGCCCCTGCCGCGCTGCCTGGGAAACCCCAAACAGCTTCCTCACACTTACAGCGCTCAGCGACGCGGCAGAGGCCCAGAGCTAACAACGGAGGGTGAGCATATTACAGAGTGATAGCCCGGTGAGTGAACGCAACCACACTTCTCAAACAGGCACACAAACAGATCCGGACAGCACACGGTATAGCGCCCCTGTTACTTGGACCTGGAAAACCTGTTTACCTTAACCCCCTGAAATGGCTTAACAAAGCTTGAAAACGGACTGCCTTAAACTAAAATAAGAGATAATAAAGGTTGATGGGAGATGAGCTACACTAATCAGCAGACATATTAAGGGATATAGCAAGATATTAACTTAACAAGAAAGCTGCACAGAAGTTAATCAGCCTTCTGGGGCCTGGCCTAACTGACAGAGCGACTCCCCTGATCTGGAGTTTTATTCATCTTCATATTTTGGGCAAAGAAATTAAGTATTTGTGGGAGGTGGATAGCGAGATTACCACAAGATATAGGCCTTAAAGAAACTGCTTCATCCTTTGAGACTCATAATAGTCTAGGCCTTTAACTGAAATACATAGGAGGTGCCATTTTTTTTTTCTTCTTTAAAAGACTTCCTGTTTCACACAGCAAACAACCCCTATGAAAACATAAAGCCTCCATTACATAACTATCATTAGGGATCTCCTGCAAAAGAAGCTGCCAATTCTGCAGTCCGCTAAAAGAAACTAACACTGCCATTCGAAGACAAGCAGCATTCAGTAAGCGTTTTCAGTTTAAATAAGAGGCAATAAAGTTTCCTTTTTCTCTCTCTCTCTCTGCTAAGTACAACAAAAAGCAGCAAATAAAACGCAGACAATGGCAACAAAGAGGCTAAACAGATCTGAGAAGATCACTAAAACATCCAATACACCAAGTACCAAGATGAGCACATTTTTCCAAAAACTACAAACATCCCCTACTGCAGAGGGGGAAGATTCACAACAATCACAAGATGAACTCTTAAATACAGCTTCCCAGGGTGGGGACTCCCCTGTCACCAGAGCCGACCTGAAAGAACTTCCCACCAGAGCAGATCTTACTAATTTCTTCCAATGAAAGATGGTCTCTCTGGGATTAAAAAAGAAGTGGCGGAGCTGGGTGGGAGAGTAGCTTATCTGGAAGAACAAGATGAAGAAACTACCTCTACTCTAGATCTGCTTACGAGAAAAATTCATACACAGGAATCTCAGATTGAATTCCTCACCACTAAGCTAGAGGACTTGGACAACAGAGGGAGAAGGCAGAACATACGTATAAGAGGAATACCAGAGAAAATATCCTCAGAGTCACTACAAAACTTCTTACAAAAAATCTTCAAACACCTAGTGGGGGACCCCACCATGGAAGATGTACCTTTAGATAGAGCCCATAGAGCTTTGAGACCACCCCCAAGAGAAGGCGAACCTCCCAGAGATGTAATTCTTCGCTTCCACAAATTCACAGATAAAGAGAAAATTATGACTTCTACGAGGAAACAACAATCCTTTCAAATAGAAGGGAACAAACTTCAATTCCTTGCAGATTTGAGCCCAATCACGCTTCAGAACAGGAAAGAAGCGAGGTTTCTCACAATCCACTTAAAAGATCAAGGTCTGACCTACAGATGGGGGTTTCCATTCAGCATCAAAGTCATGAAAGACAACAGAATATACACATACAGGACCCCAGATGATTTGGAACAGTTCTGTAAATCATTGGACATCCCTCCCCCTTTGCTCCCCGCATTGGAATCCCCCAAAAATACTACTCAAAGAAAAGACTCCACACAATCACAACCTCAAAGACATCAATGGCAGAAAATACCCAAGAAGAGACAAAGAGAGACATTACCAGCACAGACTGCTTCAAATGATGAGCCGGTTATTGACTAATAACAGAGAATATATGTTTAAGGAACTTTGAATCCAATAACAACACAATCCATTATAAATGAGATATAAATGTATCTGTTATGTCAGATTCCAGAGTGATCCCACTGCTTTCTGTTCATAGCTAACAATGTTGTTTTACAGTTAATGTCTTATAGTATTCTACTGCAAGGCGTATGCTAATGTTTCAAAGTTAGGAACACACCCCTAGGGTTGCCATCCAACCTAATTGGTTGAATTATTTCCCCAACGACTCCCTCCTTCGGGACAGAGTCTAGTTATGGGATTATAAATCCCTGGTTTTGTATTGTTATCAGGTTATTTGTTTTATTTGTGTTGATGTTAACCAAGTCTCTAACGCTTCTTTCTATTTTCCAATGCTCGAGGACCTACTGTACAGCGACTAACATACTCACAAAATTGACGGCTGACATCCCTCTTAGGTTTGAAGATGAACTCCACAGGGTAAGCGAGGGACACACATGCAAGGATCACCCCATTGAGAATTGGGATAAGGGTAAGCACACACATAACTTTATAGAGTAATGGGGGCTACACACAGGGACATCTCCTTAATATCACAAAATTGTAAGGGACTCAATTCCCCCACAAAACGATCAATAGCTCTTAATTGGTTCAAGAGAGAGGGGGCGAACATAGTATTTGTCCAAGAGACACACTTCTTAAAAGACAAAGAACCCACCTTTAAATCCAAAGAATTCCCAACCCTTTTCCTTCATTCACACGAGAAAAAGACGAATGGAGTGGGGATACTATTTAACAGAAATACTCCCTTTCAACTAATAGACAAATACACAGACAAGGAGGGCAGGTACATCATCCTAGTAGGAACCTTGTTTAATAATTGGGTTACCCTGGCCAATATTTATTCTCCTAATGCAGCACAGGCACAATTCATTAAAAGAGTGGGAAATAAAATACTAGAAGTACAGAAAGGGATTCTAATATTGGGGGAGACCTTAATGTTGCATCACTACCTGCGGTTGATTGTTCTCAAGGTTCTAGCTCCACTACTAAAAGTACTAGACACTCCATTAACAACACTTTAAAACAACTCACACTGATTGACATATGGCGCTTCCTACACCCGACCACACGCAACTACTCATTCTACTCCAACCCGGCAAAATCATATTCTAGAATTGATTACTGGTTCATAGAACATAAAAGCATATCACTGATTAGGGATGCAAACATACAGACAATAGCCTGGTCCGATCATGCATCTGTCTCTATGAGCTTGGAATGGCCCTCTGCCCCAGTTCTACCCTACTTATGGAGACTAGATGAAACGCGTCTCATAGATCCCATCACTCATACACAAATGCTAAATGACATTACTGAATATTTTCGGACAAATGTAAACACTTCTAGTGAGATACCCTCGGTGTGGTTAGCACATAAAGCCTACATGAGAGGACAGTTTATGAGAGACAAAATCAACCATAGACGCAAGACAAACGCCTATTATACACAACTGCTACAAAATCTCCAAACAGCGGAAATAGCCCACAAAAGTAACCCATCAGAGGGGAAATCTCTTATAGATCTAAACAATGCGAGGGACCTTTTAAAGGAATACTTAAATAAAGAAGCTTGTAGAAAAGCGCTATACCTACAAAAACTCTACTATCAGAGAGGGAATAAGGCAGGCACTCTATTGGCCAGGGCTCTAAGACGCAAATCCCTCCACAACCACATCTTTAATATAACAGATAACAGAGGAGCGGAAGTGGTGGAATCTGCATTAATAGCACAATCCTTTAAAGACTATTACAAAGACCTATATAACCTCCCTAAGCCCAACATGACATCACAGAATAGTGCATTAGATCAATACCTCCAGGAATCCGACCTGATTCAGATACAACCAGACGATAGAGAAGTCTTGGAAAGTCAATTCACCCTAAAAGAAATCTTAGAAGCGATAGATAGCTTACCATCCAATAAAAGCCCAGGTCCGGATGGGTTTTATAATAAATACTATAAACAATTTAGAGATCAGTTAGCACCACATTTACTAGCCCTTTTTAAGCAAATTGATGAATCCGGACAGCTCCCTAAAGAATGCTTTGAAGCCCACATTACCGTAATACCCAAACCAGGTAAATCCCCTAAACTTACAAGTAATTATAGACCCATATCGTTATTAAACACAGACCTAAAAATTTATACAAAAATTCTAGCCAACCGTTTGAATAAAATTTTTACCCCAGATAATTCACACAGACCAGTCTGGTTTTGTCTTGGGAAGGGAGGCAAGGGACAACACTATTAGGGTACTCCAGCTAATAGAATACGCTAAAACAAATAATACTGAAATGGTTATTATTTCAACTGACGCGGAAAAGGCGTTTGATCGCCTAAATTGTAACTTTCTATTCGCCACACTGGGTAAGATAGGGGTGGGAGAAAAGATGATTTGAAGGATAAAATGTTTATACCACTCCCCCTCTGCAAAGGTACGAGTTAATGGCCTGGTTTCAGATTTCATTTGAAATAAGTAATGGAACGAGACAGGGCTGCCCCCTCTCCCCAATCTTGTTTATAATCAGTATGGAGGTGCTAGCACAGAGAGTCAGGAATAATCCGCTTATATCGGGAATTAAAATAGGTCCCTTAGACTTTAAGATATCTATGTATGCGGATGACATCCTTTTTACTTTATCCTCCCCAGAACCCTCCACTTCCGCGGTATTGCAAGAGTTAAAGAGATTTGGAGAATTTTCTAACTTTTCAGTAAACGAACAGAAATCCGAAATGCTAAATATCTCCCTTTCAAAAATTAAGTTTAAATCCCTGCAAGAACACTGCCCATTCAAGCACCAACCCAAAGCCATTAAATATCTGGGAATCTACTTAACCCAGAATCCTAGATCCCTTCTGCAATTGAACTTTAAAAATCTTATCAACTCAATTTCACACAATCTACAAACCTGGAAAGACCGCCCATTCTCATGGTGGGGACGAATCCAAATTCTTAAAATGAACATACTACCCAGAATACTTTATACTATTCAAGCAATACCCATAGCCTTACCACGCCACTTCTTAGAACAAACCCAAAAAATCATGAATCAGTTTGTATGGGGGAAAATAAAGCCCAGAATTAAAAAACTAACAATGTACAGAGCCGTGAGGGAAGGAGGGTTGGGATTGCCAAACATTGAGACGTATTACCAAGCTACAAGCCTTCAAAGAATAATAGACTGGCACAGAAACAAGGATAGGAAGGCATGGATCCCAATGGACTCCCACATCTTACATACACCCAACCCCGGGGCCTTATGTTGGATAGAAAAACAGAATAGACCACCATGGCTAAAATGCTATCCACTACTTTCGCATGTCTTCGAGGCATGGGATGGTATTATCAAAAAATACTCCGGCATTTCCACAACGAACTCCCCTATGCTCCCCATTTCCGAAAACGCAGAATTGAAAGGAGGTATCAGATTTGACAAAACAAATTCAAACATGTGGGAGATGGGTTACACAACTCCACTTAGTTCATTGGTTAGAGATGGGAAACTTAAACAAAGGCAGGAATTAACAGACATATTAGGAGGCGCTTTTACAAACTGGCTAAAATATAACCAAATACACCACCTCATACAAACGCACCCACAGAAAGAACTGCTGACTAGGCACCTAACTCCCTTTGAAATGACCTGCTCAGCTGACCTCCCTGCACACCACACTTTATCACTAGCTAGAAGACTCCTGGTTCACGCCCAGAAAGGGGGACTTCCTGACTACTTTGACCGTTGGCACAAAGACCTAGGTAGGGGACTAACAGAGACGAAGTGGGACCATATTTTTCAGGGTGTTAGAAAGTCATCTTTCTCTACAAAATACTTGGAAACTAACTTTAAGCTATTAACAAGATGGTACCTCACCCCCTCAAGACTGAAGAGTATATTTCCTTCCTCCTCTGAACTCTGTTGGAGAGGGTGCGGGATGAGAGGAACCCTTCTCCACATCTGGTGGGAGTGCCCAAGAATCAAGCCCTTTTGGGAAATGATTCAGGAGCAGATTAGAAACACACTGGACACAGACAGCCATTTTACTTTAGAACCAGAAGTGGCACTATTGAATCTCCCCACAAAATGTAAGTGTAGATTAAGAAGCAGGCTGATCCAGCTGTCACTAAACACAGCCAGACTATTAATAGCCCGGGGGTGGAAAACTCAAACATGTCCATCATTTAGGGAATGGTCGGCTCTCATGAAAGACACCCTGTCAATGGAGGAATATGGTTACTTTAAATCTAACAAAATAGCTTTCTTTCATGACCTAAAATTTATATGGGACGAATTACAACATAAAATGCCTCTTAACACTAAGACGTGTTCGCAAGATACGAGTGTGACATGAAAAGATTACATTTGACTTATGATAGATAGAAGCAACATAACAGAACTGACCATTCCCACTCTATTACACGACCATGAGGCTTGAGAATGAAGCAGACTCTAGAACGAATTAATGAAAGGGTGCCGGTCTGGGGAAATCTGATAGGGACAAGCTGTGCAGGGGGTCCTTGCAGTATGACTTTGAATACGCACAAAAGAGACTTGGTAAGTTATACAGTTTGGTTATTGTTTTGTTTTCCTTAAAAAAAAAAATTAATTCAAGAAGTGCATTAGTTGATTTATGAAGCTATGAGTAATGTATAAGCACTGCAATTCTATGTGTGAACTGCTTAATTATTGTATGAGCAAACTAATGTACTGTACTATACATAAAATTCAATAAAGACAATTAAATACAAATACTTTATTTATATGTACTTTATTGTATACAGTAATGCTAGAATATGTATTGTGATTATTGTCGTCTTTTTCAAAAAAATCACGTATTTTGCTTTTGGAATATTTTTTTTTCTTTCTTTGTGATATTAATATTTCATAGAAGACATTAGCCATGACTTTCTAGTTTGCTTTATTAATTGCCGATATAGTGCAAGATTACAAGTTGGGTAGCAAATCAGTTGTGAAAACACCGCTCACATTATGACTTTTTGCATTTGGGGTTGTGCAGCTATAGCAAGTTGCAAAATAACTTATTTTGCGAGTGTGTTAACCCGCATAATGCAAACAGCGAAATTGCATGCGCGTTCACATATTCCCCATAGAAGTCAATGGAGAAGACAAATGGAAAAAAACAAAAACACAAAAACCTTAATATGTTACGCAAAGCCCATGATGTATTCTTCTCGAAAAGTGTACATGAAAATGCGAATATTTCATATTGCGAAAATGTTTTCGCAATGGAATATGTTCTATTTATTTCTAAATAAATATTTCTCTATATATGTGATGATTTTTGGACTTATATACGTATATATATATATATATATATATATATATATATATATTTATTGTGAGATATGTTTATGAATATATATATATGTCCAGATGTCTCGAGAACTGTATGCGAATATCTCTTTGAAAATACATCTGAGATATTAAAACAACTGGAGCCAAAAATGGGGATTTATGGCTCAGCAAAAGGATGCATTTTTTAGCACTTCCTATCCCCTATATATGGTATGGAACCAAGAGTAGGAATGGAGTAGGAGTGGGGCGACGTATAGCTTTAATTAAAATCTAACTTTTATTTCAACACTTAAAAAACAAAACTGTCATACAATTTAAAAACACAAATTGGCATAGAACTTATTAAGAACGAAACTGGGTTATAAAAGTAATGAGCACTTATGGGAGGGTCCACACTTGAAAAAATATATAGGTATATTATTGCTGAGATACCTGATTGTAATAATCTCTGGATATTGGATATATATATATCCTTATCTATCGAGCAGATGTATTACTGTATCTAGCTATATATACTTGTGTTGTTAATGCCAGTAATTTATCTCTTGAGAGGGATTCAGTACAACTAAATACCCTTATTAGGTATAAATACCGGGTAGAGATAATGGTGGATGTTATTTGACTAGATTGACAGGAGAGTGAAATTATATTGTTACTCTGTATTTTAGTAATTAATTGGGGTACGGTATACAGATATACTGATTGTTCTTCTATATATCTTTAGATTCGAGATATCAAGAAATAATAATGACTGAGATCAATTTCTGAATTGTCAACCTGTAGATATTACTCCCTTACTATTTGTATTCTATACTGTATAATATTTATTATGAGATAATGGTGACTTGAAAAATATTATTATCGTACTTAGGGGTATAGACAAATATAAGTCTTCATTACAGGGGAGCTTTATTAATATCTTCTGTCTTTGATTTTAATAATTCAAAGCAATTATTGGGGATTGTATACACTTTATACTTTTGTGGATATTTGTACTTTAAGTGCTATAGAGAGTAATGAGAGGAATAACTTATTTCTGAGGCGCTGCTGGTATTGCGAGTGATTTTATTTAATTACTCTTAATAACTTTGAGTAAGTTGGCATAGGTATATTGGTACCCCATTCCTTGGAAAATAAATCAAAACATACAAAGTAATGATTGGTGTGATTCACTGTGTTAAGAATTTACCCTGATGTATATGAATACTGTTTGTATTCTTTGTCACACTAGTATTAATCCAACAGCGATTTCAGCTAGATCAACGTTGTACGATATTAGGTTTGAAATACTACTTTTTAAAGAACAAGGTTAATTTTTATTATTATTGTCATAGATATAAACAATTAGTAGGGATAGTTTGAGATTATATTAGTTAGTACACATGAAAATAATCTCAATATAGCAAAGTAATATATGTAACCCAGTTGTTATTCTGCTCCTTTTTGAGCGTATCTTATGATTGAGTATAGATATTTGCTATATATTTATATTACAGTCTACACTCAAATTGGATATTAGTATCGCTTCTTGTAAGATAAAGTTGGTATTGGAGTGGTTATTTGTTTTCACCTTAATAAGAATCTTAACTGTGAATTCGATACAGTTTGTGTGACTGTGTTTGTGATTACTTATATACAAAAGTAGTTCTTAATTTTTAAAAATGGCCTTAACAATCTATAATGTTTGTTAAGTTGGTACTATTTGTATGTATATGTTGATGGTTTCAGTGATATATTTTACCTGTTAGGTAAAATATATCACTAGCACCTTCATTTATGTCAACCATTAGGTATAGAGATAAAATGTAGATTTAAATCTCTATACCTAATGGTTGACATAAATGAAGGTGCTAGTGTCTGGAACATTAATTCTCCATCCACAGAATTATTCACATCACTTTAGTTTACTAATAGAATATAGTAAATCATATTATATTATCATCATCATTTAATAGTTATTTGTAAATTCCACTTTTCCTTTTGAGTCTAATTCATGTTTTTAACACCCATTTCATGGTTTAAGAGCAACACTGTTTCACTTTTTAGTGCTTTACAAAAATTAATCTTCCAGACACTAGCACCTTCATTTATGTCAACCATTTGGTATAGAGATAAAATGTAGATTTAAATCCAAAGGACCGCTTTCCTAAATTGTCTTGTCCTATGAAACAAGTAGTTATTATAACTAACCATTTTTCACCACCGACATCATTTTAAAATTATCTCACAGCAGTTCACGAATAAGTAATCTTCTTGACACTAGCACAAGAATCCATTGCAATCACATTTCACATAGTCAAAACCTACATTCAAAATCTATAAGATCCCTTATCTAAGTTGTCCGGTTTTAGGAGATAAGTAGGTATTTTAATTATACAAATCTAAGGAACATGAACCCCAAAAAAATACCATGAGATACAATGATCAGATGATAATAAAATGTATAAGGCTTCATCAAGGATATTATCGTACACAATATTCATTACAGTAGAGATTTTATTATTTTTTCACATTTACTACATAAATGCATAATGTGATATAAACCAATTGAAACCTAGACAAATCCAGTATACCTGCCCAATACAAGTGTACTGTAGATACTTATAACAACAGCCTCATTCATTATAACGGCATCTACTAGTATAACAGCATTAATGTAGACATGAGACATAATGACAGATGACAAAATAATTTATAAGGCTTCATTAAGAATATTATTGTACATAATATCCACTATAGTATAGATCACACTTTATCACATTTACTACCAAAATGCACAATGTGAAATAAATCAATTGGAACCTAGATGAAGTCAGTATACTTTTCTAATACAAATGTACTGCAGGTACTTATGATAATAGCCACATTCATTATAACGACATCCGCCAGACAATCACAAATGTTTAATGCTTTAATCACATCATAAGCATCTGCTAAGGGTGTCATAAATTATAACAGTAATATACAATATCGAATTATAAGAAGTAACCTAAACTGTACCAAGTTAGTAAGTCATTAATCCGTGAATGACGAGATTCAAATATCTGTCAATCAATTACCTAAGGATTCTGATTGGCGACCAACCAATGTAAGGGTGGAGCTAAGTTAATAAACCACAGAAGACGCTTGCGCGCGTCACCCTTTGAAAAAGCCAGAATTGTAAACGGCGAAACATGTTAGGGAAAGGTTGATATTTCTATTTCAACCTGTTATGTGTTTTTAAACTGCAAAACAACATAGAACTTAGATTGTCTAATATGGGTATCAATTTAAAATAAGTGTACGAATCGAGATTGGAAATGAACTCAGAATAATTTGGGGAGTCAGTAGTTAATGCTTTTATAACAGCACGACAACAGTACATTGTGAATTTATAGATGGGGGTTCAGAACTAAATAAAGCAATCTTTGAAACAAAAGTATCATTATCGTTGGATTAAATTACAATTTAGTATATCCGATACAAGTGAATAAGACTAAGATATAAAAGACCGTTACGCCAGAATATATCAGTCCTTATTTTCTGAGAACAAAAGCTAACTATAATTCACCTCAGGAGGTATATTTAATATATTGAGACCTAGGCATATACGGTCTTCATATTATTATATTAACCAATAGTTCCAGAGAACAAAAGCTAAGCATAATACGAGTGAGATTATTTAATCTAGTTGTTAAGATCAAGGTACACAAGACCTTCATGCTAGAACGCAGCCAGCAGCATTATCTAAGAATATAAGCTATCCTCAACATACTTTACATTGCACATCAAACAAACAGTTTACCTAACAGGTAAAATATATCACTGAAACTATCAACATATACATACAAATAGTACCAACTTAACAAACATTATAGATTGTTAAGGCCATTTTTAAAAATTAAGAACTACTTTTGTATATAAGTAATCACAAACACAGTCACACAAACTGTATCGAATTCACAGTTAAGATTCTTATTAAGGTGAAAACAAATAACCACTCCAATACCAACTTTATCTTACAAGAAGCGATACTAATATCCAATTTGAGTGTAGACTGTAATATAAATATATAGCAAATATCTATACTCAATCATAAGATACGCTCAAAAAGGAGCAGAATAACAACTGGGTTACATATATTACTTTGCTATATTGAGATTATTTTCATGTGTACTAACTAATATAATCTCAAACTATCCCTACTAATTGTTTATATCTATGACAATAATAATAAAAATTAACCTTGTTCTTTAAAAAGTAGTATTTCAAACCTAATATCGTACAACGTTGATCTAGCTGAAATCGCTGTTGGATTAATACTAGTGTGACAAAGAATACAAACAGTATTCATATACATCAGGGTAAAATCTTAACACAGTGAATCACACCAATCATTACTTTGTATGTTTTGATTTATTTTCCGAGTAGTGGGGTACCAATATACCTATGCCAACTTACTCAAAGTTATTAAGAGTAATTAAATAAAATCACTCGCAATACCAGCAGCGCCTCAGAAATAAGTTATTCCTCTCATTACTCTCTAAAGCACTTAAAGTACAAATATCCACAAAAGTATAAAGTGTATACAATCCCCAATAATTGCTTTGAATTATTAGAATCAGACAGAAGATATTAATAAAGCTCCCCTGTAATGAAGACTTATATTTGTCTATACCCCTAAGTACGATAATAATATTTTTCAAGTCACCATTATCTCATAATAAATATTATACAGTATAGAATACAAATAGTAAGGGAGTAATATCTACAGGTTGACAATTCAGAAATTGATCTCAGTCATTATTATTTCTTGATATCTCGATCTAAAGATGTATAGAAGAACAATCGGTATATCTGTATACCATACCCCAATTAATTACTAAAATACAGAGTAACAATATAATTTCACTCTCCTGTCAATCTAGTCCAATAACATCCACCATTATCTCTACCCGGTATTTATACCTAATAAGGGTATTTAGTTGTACTGAATCCCTCTCAAGAGATAAATTACTGGCATTAAGAACACAAGTATATATAGCTAGATACAGTAATACATCTGCTCGATAGATAAGGATATATATATATCCAATATCCAGAGATCATTACAATCAGGTATCTCAGCAATAATATACCTATATATTTTTTCAAGTGTGGACCCTCCCATAAGTGCTCATTACTTTTATAGCCCAGTCTCGTTCTTAATAAGTTCTATGCCAATTTGTGTTTTTAAATTGTATGTGACAGTTTTGTTTTTTGTGTTGAAATAAAAGTTAGATTTTAATTAAAGCTATACGTCGCCCCACTCCTACTCCATTACTACTCTTGGTTCCATACCACATATAGGGGATAGGAAGTGCTAAACAAATGCATCCTTTTGCTGAGCCATAAATCCCCATTTTTGGCTCCAGTTGTTTTGAATCTTTGATTCTTGCATAAGCACTCCAGCCGGCATCCACGTTTAAACTGATAGTGGGTATTAATTGGCATCCCCTATTTACTTGTGTAGTGCGGTTGCAACTCTCTGTTTTCTCCAGTATTTTACATCTGAAATATTGTTTAATGTGCATAAGATTGTAATGTAAAACATTTTCATTATCTTTATAATTAACCATATCTCTATATATATAAATCTATGATTCTCTTTGTATGTGTATGTATGTCAATATAAAATTCCTGCGTCTGATTGTTTTTTCTAAAATCCGAGACCTCGTATCTTTGAGCCCTTATAACTTTTGTGTGCAATATCCTTTTTAATGATTTTTATTAGACAAGGTTAATATGAGTTTAACTGTACTTTGTAATGTATTTTTTGAAGTGTTTAGTGGAACTTTTATGTTGCGTAAAACTGTAAGCTACAGCTGTTTGAGTGCAGAAAGGATTGTTTTGTAAAAGGCGAATATGTGATTAATTGCGATTTTGCAAGGCTTGTAATACCTGCACAATGGAAATTGATTGTGAAAAGACCACATTGTGCGCGGAAAACTCATAACGCGCTACTTCTCTCACTGTTCTGAATGTGTTATATTATAATATTGCGACCACGTCACAAATGTGTTCTATATTAATAACACGTTGGTTACATATTATAAGTTCTCACTGTTATAATATTACTACCACAACATAAAAAATGTGTTATTAAAGGGACAGTATACATAGCGCAAAAGACAGTATACATAGCGCAGAATTATATAACATTATCTTATAAAAATCAAAGGATTTTAGAGGTTTTAGCTGTCAAAGTTGCACTTACCTGTTCTCCTATCCATGATCTTCTGATTAGGTCTACTTTTTAAAAAGTGTTTCATGGGTGCACTGTCTAATCACAGCACGCCCGATCGCGCTATTGAACTGAATGTAGCGCGCTCCCGATCTGGTGCGCGCCCCAAAGCGCTTTTGAAAAAGAAGACCTAATCAGAAGATCATGGAGAGGACAACAGTTAATATTGCGTGCAGCAATCGTGGGGCAGTATTTGCGTGCAGCAAATCGTGGGGCAGTAAATATTAACTGGATATTTGCAAGTCTGTAAAACATATTCTTCCCGCACTCACTGCCCCCTGCGCCAGACACCATCGCAAGCACCTCCCTCCTTTTGTCCACTCCCCCTCTCGTTTTTTCATTTACTCTCTGTGGCTTGGTGTTCTGTCGAATTTACTACCCAACAGATAGCAAAAATCTGATAGTCATCCCCGGTAACGTGTGTGGGCGCATGCACATATTGCTAGGTAGCAAGATCTGACGAGTAGCAAAATTTGACAGAACACCAGCAGCTGAAAGCAGGTCAGCATTGGAAGCCCAGCCCCTACAGCATTTCTCTGTGAGGCAAGATTTTCATTAGGCATGCAGCTAAAGGAATCTATGGCTGTGTAACTGCATGGTGGAATTGGGACTTTTTTGTTTAATTAGCAGGACAAGTCTGCTCTTGCATGCAAAACTATTATGTATAGGTTTGCTGAGTGCTGTGTCCTGTTTCTCTGTGCTGACGCTGATTGCTTCCCTGGTTTGCCCTCTGGACTCAACTCAGTCAGAAGCCACAAACTGAGGTGCAGTGTAAAAGCTCCCTCCTCATGACTAACTCCTACTCTAATTAAATAGCGCTAGTTATCGCTCTTTCCACCAGAATGCCACCATTAGAAAAAATAAAATAAATAAATCCCCATTTTTAAAAGAAAAGATACTGCTAGAGGGATTGGTTATGTGGTGTGGTCACATAGGGGCCGATTTACTAATGAGCGTGTGGACATCGATAAATGCTGACAGCATACGCTGTTGGCATTTATCATTGCACAAGCAGTTCTAGTAGAATGCTTGTGCGATGCCGCCCCTTGCACATTCCCGGCCAATTGTACACTAGCAGGGGGGTGTCAATCAACTCAATCATTTACAATTGGGCTGATTGCTGTCCGCCGCCTCAGAGGTGGCGGATGAGTTAAGGAGCAGCGATCTTACGACCGCTGCTTCTTAACTTCCACTTTAGGCGGACCTGAAGCGGAATGGGTCGGAAGCAGCATCCGCTGCTTCATAAATCGACCCCATAGAGATTGCCATGTTAGCGTCCTATCGAAAATAGCTACCTTGTTGAGATTTGTAAAAATAATTTGTGAAATTCTATAAAGATTAATTTTTTTAAACTATTTTGTGTATGTTTTTTTTTAATACATTTGATATGCTTTTTTATGCTTAGTTGCATATCTTTACCACAACCCCCTGCTGCCATGTAAACTTTGATAGCTAAGGTGCTCTGTGGGCAAATGTGCCATATAATGACCTTTTGTGTATTAAAATGTAAAAAGACAGAAAATGCCTGTATTTATGTCCCTAATGATCATGCAATTACAAATGGAAAACAACTATACCTCCTTGGGTTGGATTTTTTATTTTAGAAACAAAAAGATCTAAAGTTAAATTCAAATAATTAATATGGGTATTCTGAATTTAATCTATTATTTAAAGCTTATTATTACACCAGTTGAGCTGATTTTGTTTTTATGATTTTGTTTTTAAATGCAGGTAGATTTACCTCAGCAAAATTCAATAACATAGAAAATGATAAAAGCACAATACAAATCTTCCATAAATTGCCATTTATTTTTGCACTTTTTTTTCTAACTCACTACCATCCCATAGTTGTATACATTCTTTGATAAACCAGAAGCTGTAGGCCTGACCTATCACAAAAAAGCATAACACGTTTGCTAGATCCTGCTGCTTCTCTTAGTTACTATGACAACGGCACATTGAAGGATATAGGAGCATTAAACCATTTATTTGAAAGTTGATAAACTCATCATTCAAAAGATTTCTCTGATGTATATTTAGACACTTGTGTGAGATCCTTTGGAGCTGTTCCATCTGCCAAAATTGTCACTCACTTGCAACAATGACAGACATTGGACTTCTATTAAATAAAAAGGGACATCACTTATTTAGATAAGGGTCTTATTTCCCATTGTGGTTATTGACAACAGAAAAAAAGATAATCTCATTTATGAGAACCAAATGTATATGGAAAAAGATAAGGAGGGTTGGATATTTCTACCTGTTGATCTATCATGTATAGAGGGACATTGAGATCAAGAGCTTTTCAAAGGCCTTTGTCTGGGTCCCAAAAGTTTAACAGTTCAACAGTGAAAAAAGGCAAAATGAAAGCAAAATCAAAACCACTTATGGACAACTATTGATTTGCTACTAACTTCTGCTGATGAGAGATAATGAGCTTTAAACAGCTGACTGGAAGTGGTTTTGATTTTGCTGTATCTACCCCATAAGGGGATTCTTGTGGTTAAACACAGTACAGGAAGCAAAAAGCATGAGTTGTTGTATATCTCTCTGCATATATTACTTAGAGTTCTCTGGTAACAATGTATACAGAATACTTCTGGGAAAAGCAAGCTAGAATTATTGCCTAGATGTGCTAATTGATTATACAATCATAATTGTGGCTCTTAATTTTATGAAACAGAGGATTTTAATCTCACATTTTTATCTCCACCATAATTTAAATGATGGTAAATGTAGTGTATACTGCATTACATTTTTAGATTGTACGTATCCTAACTAGCATAATCGCATATTTATTTTTTTAATATTGTGTTTTATTATTGTAATATTCATAAATTTTGTACCTGTCAATCATATGTCTCTAGATCCCCCCTTACCGTTTCCCCAAGCATAGAGTAAATTGCGTTGTCTGAAGGTTGTACCTCTCTAATGTCACAGTAAGGGCAGATGTTATCCCAAAGACTTTTACTTCTGCCTGCTATAGATGCGCGCTCCAGTATCACCTTACTTTCGAAGCAAACACTGAATAGTTACAAAAACTACGATTTAGAGGCCGAATTATCAAGCCGTCAACTATGCTGCATTCACTGGCACCAATTTGTTCGCCTAACATCACCTAATATCGCGGCTGCATATCTCAATACGCGCTCCATATTTATAAAAAAAGCCGGCAAAAATCCGCGCACCAAGTATGGGGCGATGAGCATCGGACTGTTGTTAACTAGTAGTCATTGATCTCGCTGCTATTCGGCTTTTTACCAACTTTATTTATACCCTGTCACTAAACACCGTCACTATACTAAAATGTTTAACACCTATCCTGTCGCTCCCGGACCCCTCTGCAACTTTAATAAAGTTATTAACCCCTATCCCGCCGCCACCTAAATAAATGTATTAACCCCTAATCCCCTGGCCTCCCACATCACTACCACTTACTAAACCTATTAACCCTTAAACCACCAGCCCCCTACATCGCCATAAACTAAATTAAGCTGTTAACCCCTAAACCTAACAACCCGCTAACTTTACATTAAAATTACAACATCCCTATCTTATAATAAATTAAAACTTACCTTTAGAATTAAATTAAACTATATTAAACTATTAATTAACCTACCCTATTATACTAAAATTACATTAAACTGTATTAAACTATTAATTAACCTACCCTAACTATTATACTAAAATTACATTAAACTACCAATAAAATTAACTATATTACATATTTAAAAACCTAACCCTACTCAAATGATTTAAATCTACAATTAAAAATTACTAAATTATCAAAAAATAAACGATAAGTTACAAAAAATAAAAAACACTAAGTTACAAAAACAAACAAACACTAAGTTACAAAAACAAACAAACCACAGTATCAAAAATAAAAATTAATTACATCAAAATAAAAAATAAAAAAGCCCCCCAAAATAAACCCCCCCCCCTAGCCTACAATAAACTACCAATGGCCCTTAAAAGGGCCTTTTGCGGGGCATTGCCCCCAAGAAATCAGCTCTTTCACCTGTTAAAAAAAAAAATGAAAACACCCCCCAACAGTAAAACCCACCACCGACACAACCAACCCCCCCCCCCAAATAAAAACCCTATCTAAAAAACCTAAGCTTATTTAAGGTTTATTTAATGGTTTATTGGGTGGGTTTTATTTTTAGGTTAGGGACAATGGGGAGCTTAGGTTTTTTAGATAGGGTTTTTATTTGGGGGGATTGGTTATGTGGGTGGTGAGTTTTACTGTTGGGGGGTGTTTGTATTTTAGTTTAGGTAAAAGAGCTGATTTCTTCAGGGCAATGCCCCACAAAAGGCCCTTTTAAGGGCCATTGGTAGTTTATTGTAGGCTAGGGTTTTTTTTATTTTGGGGGGGCTTTTTTATTTTGATAGGGCTATTAGATTAGGTGTAATTATTTTTTATTTTTGATACTGTGGTTTGTTTGTTTTTGAAACTTAGTGTTTTTTATTTTTTGTAACTTATCGTTTATTTTTTGGTAATTTAGTAATTTTTAATTATAGATTTAAATAATTTGAGTAGGGTTAGGTTTTTAAATATGTAATATAGTTAATTTTATTGGTAGTTTAATGTAATTTTAGTATAATAGTTAGGGTAGGTAAATTAATAAAGATCTATAACACTAATACTATGTTAGCTCTAGGGGAAACAAAAACCATAGACAAGGAGGAAATGATTAATTGCTTACTCCAAGGATATGATAATATAAATGCAAAAACACTTACGATATAGGGCCTATAATGTATATGACCCAAAACTATGAAGTGAAAAATAGTTGAATATAGAAATAAATCAATATGAATGTATAATAAATACAATGTAATGATACAGTTATTCAAATAAATATCTAAATAGCATAACAATTAAAACATGGACACAATCAAGTCCTATAAACTCTTATCTCTATATGACTCTTCAGCGATGTCCCAAAGTAGATCAGTCCCTTTGTTCTATAGTGATAGTCCTATGTGGTGCAGATAATCTGGAGGTCACACTCAAAAGATGGAGTCTGCTGCTTTGCCAGGTAGATAGAATCTGGATACAAGCTTTCTCTGTGAACTGGAATCACAAAAACAAAGGCGCCTCCTAGTGTGATACAGTTGGTACAAACGGGTAAAGTCAAAATGATACTCACAAGTGAGGCAGCACTCAATTGTGCTAAATCAGGCAGACTGGGATCTCACAGTGTCCCAGTTCACTGGCACAGCAAGAATACTGGTTTCTCCAATGTCCTACAGGACTGAATAAGCTCAGACTCTCAAAGTAAGGTTATAAAAAACCACAATTTAATGGTAAAATAAATTTCAAAGTGTCAACCATATGACACTTGAAATTAAAAAACAATAAGCAACGCGTTTCTCAGACTGCTGTCTGTTTCATAAGCAGAGCGATAGAGGTTATTACTTTTATTTAGTTGCGGCGATGTCGGGGGCGGCAGATTAGGGGTGTTTAGACTCAGGGGTTATGTTAGGGTGTTAGGTGTAAATGTTACTGGTTTTCTACCATAGAAATCAATGGGATTTCTGGCAGCAGCGAAGATAAGCTTTCACTGCTTTCAGAGTCCCATTGATTCCTATGGCATCCGCGGCCTCCAGGGTGGCGGATTGAAAACCAGGTACACTGGGCCGGAATAGTGGCGAGTGTACCGGTTAACTGTTTGATAACTTGCAAAAGGTGTCAGATAGTGCCGAATTTGTATTCGGAACATCTGTAATGACATAAGCATCGATCTGTGTCGGATTGAGACCGGCAGATCGTATGTTACGTCACAAATTTCAACTTTTGCGTTCCTGAAACTCCCCTTAGAAGTAATATGCATGTCTGTGGGGATTGTGAACGCGCATAGAGATGAGGCTATGTTAGAACTATAACGCGGCACACAATTTGGCGCATGAGCATTAATGCCAAAAATGAAGGCTATTATAAAAAGCCTGTCAACTGACTAGCATCGCAATAGGACAATAGCAATGCGGTCAGAGGGAAAAAAAAAATGATAGAGAGGGGACGGCGCTTACACGACAGGGAATACTGTATTAGGAGACATATGGTCTAATAAAAGGTATTACAAAAACAAAAAGGCAATAGTGATTTTAAGGCAGTTACTTTTATATGGCACTTAGTTAAATGATTGAGTTTACCATCACTTTAAATTATTATTTATTTTCAATTACCAAACTGCCCCCAAAAAATGATCACATACACAAAAAAGTTTGCACTCGCAGCTGCTTCTCTGCTCATTGAAGCAGAACAGGAGGGGGTCCCCAGTGAGCTGGACATGAAGTATGTACAGTAGCTGCACCTCTGTATGTAGCTGTATGTAGCTCCCCAGCAGAACTGACCACCCGGTACCGCATAGATCTTTCAGCATAGTATAATTATAATGAGTTAACGCTGCTTTTTGACGCCCGCTAGTATTACGAGTCTTGCAGGTACAGGTGTACCGCTCACTTTTTTTGGCCAGACTTGGAAATACCGCAAATCCATTTACGCCAATTGCGCATCCTATTTTATCAATGGGACTTGCATAGCGCCGGTATTACGAGTCTTCCAAAAAGTGAGCGGTAGACCCTCTCCTGTCAAGCCTGGTACCGCATTTAAAAGTCAGTAGTTAAGAGTTTTACACCTAAACCGAGGCCCCCACACTATAATAAACATATTAACCCCTAAACCGCCGCACTCCCGCATTGCAAACACTAGTTAAATATTATTAACCCCTAATCTGCCGCCCCCAACGTCGCCACCACTATATTAAATGTATTAACCCCCTAAACCTAAGTCTAACCCTAACCCTAACCCCCCCTAACTTAAATATAATTACAATAAATCTAAATAAAATTACTACAATTCACTAAATTACAGTATTCCTATTTAAAACTAAATACTTACCTATAAAATAAACCCTAAGATAGCTACAATATAACTAATAGTTACATTGTAGCTATCTTAGGGTTTATTTTTATTTTACAGGCAACTTTGTATTTATTTTAACTAGGTACAATAGTTATTAAATAGTTATTAACTATTTAATAACTTCCTAGTTAAAATAAAGACAAATTTACCTGTAAAATAAAATCCAACCTAAGTTACACTAACATCTAACACTACACTATAATTAAATTAATTACCTAAACTAAATATAATTAATTACAATTTTAAAAAATTATCTACGTACGAAAAAAAACAAACACTAAATTACAGAAAATAATAAAATAATTACAAGATTTTTAAACTAATTACACCTACTCTAATCTCCCTAACAAAATAAAAAAGCCCCAAAAATAAAAAAAAATGCCCTACCCTACACTAAATTACAAATAGCCCTTAAAAGGGCCTTTTGCGGGGCATTGCCCCCAAAGTAATTAGCTCTTTTACCTGTAAAAAAAAATTACAAATACCCCCCCCAACATTAAAACCCACCACCCACCCAACCAACCCTACTCTAAAACCCACCCAATCCCCCCTTAAAAAAAACCTAACACTAACCCCTTGAAGATCACCCTACCATGAGACGTCTTCACTGAACCGGGCAGAAGTGGTCCTCCAGATGGGCAGAAGTCTTCATCCAAGCTGGGCAGAAGAGGTCCTCCAGACGGGCAGAAGTCTTCATCCAGACGGCATCTTCTATCTTCATCCATCCGGCGCGGAGCGGGTCCATCTTCAAGACATCTGACGTGGAGCATCCTTCTTCGCTGACTACCCGACGAATGAAGGTTCCTTTAAGTGATGCCATCCAAGATGGCGTCCCTTCAATTCTGATTGGCTGATAGATCAGCCAATCGGAATTAAGGTAGGAAAAATCTTATTGGCTGATGCAATCAGCCAATAGGATTAAGCTTGCATTCTATTGACTAATTGGATCAGCCAATACGATTGAACTTCAATCCTATTGGTTGATTGCATCAGCCAATAGGATTTTTCCTACCTTAATTCTATCAGCCAATCGGAATTGAAGGGACGCCATCTTGGATGACGTCACTTAAAGGAACCTTCATTCGTCTTTAGTCGTCGGAAGAAGAGGATGCTCCGCGTCGGATGTCTTGAAGATGGAGCCGCTCCGCGCCGGATGGATGAAGATAGAAGATGCCGTCTGGATGAAGACTTCTGCCTATCTGGAGGACCTCTTCTGCCCGGCTTGGATGAAGAAGACTTCTGCCCGACTGGAGGACCACTTCTGCCCAGTTGGCTGAAGACGTCTCACGGTAGGTTGATCTTCAAGGGGTTAGTGTTAAGTTTTTTTTAAGGGGGGATTGGGTGGGTTTTAGAGTAGGGTTGGTTGTGTGGGTGGTGGGTTTTAATGTTGGGGGGGTATTTGTAATTTTTTTTATACAGGTAAAAGAGCTGATTACTTTGGGGCAATGCCCCGCAAAAGGCCCTTTTATTGGCTATTTGTAATTTAGTGTAGGGTAGGGCTTTTTTTTTGGGGGGGGGGGGGTTTAATTTTGTTAGGGGGATTAGAGTAGGTGTAATTAGTTAAAAAATCTTGTAATTATAATATTATTTTCTGTAATTTAGTGTTTGTTTTTTTTGTACTTTAGATAATTTTTTTAAATTGTAATTAATTGTATTTAGTTTAGGTAATTTATTTAATTATAGTGTAGTGTTAGGTGTAATTGTAACTTAGTTTAGGTTTTATTTTACAGGTAAATTTGTCTTTATTTTAACTAGGAAGTTATTAAATAGTTAATAACTATGTAATAACTATTGTACCTAGTTAAAATAAATACAAAGTTGCCTGTAAAATAAAAATAAACCCTAAGATAATTACAATGTAACTACTAGTTATATTATAGCTAGCTTAGGGTTTATTTTATAGGTAAGTATTTAGTTTTAAATAGGAATAATTTAGTGAATTGTAGTAATTTTAGTTAGATTTATTTTATTTTGGGGGCAGGGGCAGCAGGATTTTGAGTGCCTAGGGAAGCACAAAATCTAAATATGCAACTGGCCCTAAACCACATAAAAATATGAATATTTCACATTCCAATGTTCTTCACATATTTGTTCATAATTACAAATTTCTACATATGGTATTTTGGTACAATATACTGTATATCTATACATATAGCTCCCCATTTATAATCTGCCCCAAAATTGGCTTAATGCTTTCTTCTTCATAGTGATTTTGATAGTGTTACCCATTAAAGAAATTGTGTGCCACAAATGTGAATATTGGTGTATAATTGAAAAATAATAAAGGCTGTGACACACTGCAAGCGATGCGGCGCGAGGCGAAGCAGCTGCTTCGCTCCGCATCGCATCGCTTCTGAAGTTCAAATATTTCATCTCTGAGCGCTCAGCTATGCGTCCTGACGCAGCAGAGTGCTCAGAGATGAAAAGGCAGGACACACTGAGCGCACACAGCTGCATGTACACGCTGCGCGTCGCTCCGCTTGCAGTAAGTCACAGCCTTAACAGTATATTGCAGCTTTTTTTTACTTAATTAAACATTTATATGACAATTTCAAATTGTTTAATGTCCCTTTAAGACTCTGTCAGAGGGTTGAACATTGTCTGAATCTGCTGAATCCTCTCCCAAAAGTGTGCACAGTCAAAGCACAAATGTTCTGGAACAGGTTGCTATTTCACTACCACTGCAAGTAGCTTATGATCATGACTTGTCTACGGATGGTATTTTAAAAAAGTGCACGGGCCAAAAAATTTGGTTTGTCCAAAAATATTTTGTTCGGAATTTTAGTCTGATTTAGGTCATCAGAATTTTGTCTGCGGCCTTGTTCGGTTCGGGCAAATATTCAAATAAGAATTTTGTTGCATTGATGCTTATGTCAACAGGTGAAAGATTAAAGGGACACAAATTACAATTTTTTTCTTTCGCGATTCAGATAAAGAATGCAATTTTAAGCAACTTTCTAATTTACTCCTATTATAAATGTTTCTTCGTTCTCTTGCTATCTTTATTTTAAAAACAGGAATGTAAAGGCCCATTTTAAGTGCTACCCAGGTGCTGAACCAAAATGGGCCGGTTCTTAAACTTTCATTTCTGCTTTTTCAAATAAAGATGCCAAGAGAATGAAGAAAAATTGATAATAGGAGTAAACAAGAAAGTTGATGAAAATTGCATGCTCTGAATCATGAAAGAAACATTTTGGCCTAGATTTGGAGTTTTGTCGGTAACGACCCGAAAAACTAACGCCGGCTTTTTTCTGGCCGCACCATAAAAATAACTCTGGTATCGAGAGCCCACATAAAGGCTGCGTTAGGCTCCAAAAAAGGAGCGTAGAGCATTTTTAACGCAGCTTCAACTCTCGATACCAGAGTTGCTTACGGACGCGGCCAGCCTCAAAAACGTGCTCGTGCACGATTCCCCCATAGGAAACAATGGGGCTGTTTGAGCTGAAAAAAAACCAAACACCTGCAAAAAAGCCGCGTTCAGCTCCTAACGCAGCCCCATTGTTTGCTATGCGGTAACCCTTCCTACGTCTGCACTTAACACTCTAACATGTACCCCAAGTCTAAACACCCCTAACCTTACACTTATTAACCCCTAATATGCCGCCCCCGCTATCGCTGACCCCTGCATATTATTATTAACCCCTAATCTGCCGCTCCGTAAACCGCCGCTACTTACATTATCCCTATGTACCCCTAATCTGCTGCCCCTAACACCGCCGACCCCTATATTATATTTATTAACCCCTAATCTGCCCCCCACAACGTTGCCTCCACCTGCCTACACTTATTAACCCCTAATCTGCCGACCGGACCTGAGCGCTACTATAATAAAGTTATTAACCCCTAACCCGCCTCACTAACCCTATCATAAATAGTATTAACCCCTAATCTGCCCTCCCTAACATCGCCGACACCTAACTTCAATTATTAACCCCTAATCTGCCGACCGAATCTCGCCGCTATTCTAATAAATGTATTAACCCCTAAAGCTAAGTCTAACCCTAATACTAACACCCCCTAAGTTAAATATAATTTAAATCTAACGAAATTAATTAACTCTTATTAAATAAATTATTCCTATTTAAAGCTAAATACTTACCTGTAAAATAAATCCTAATATAGCTACAATATAAATTATAATTATATCAGAGCTATTTTAGGATTTATATTTATTTTACAGGTAACTTTGTATTTATTTTAACCAGGTACAATAGCTATTAAATAGTTAAGAACTATTTAATAGCTAAAATAGTTAAAATAATTACAAATTTACCTGTAAAATAAATATAAATCCTAAAATAGCTCTAATATAATTATAATTTATATTGTAGCTATATTAGGATTTATTTTACAGGTAAGTATTTAGCTTTAAATAGGAATAATTTATATAATAAGAGTTAATTAATTTCGTTAGATTTAAATTATATTTAATTTAGGGGGGTGTTAGTGTTAGGGTTAGACTTAGCTTTAGGGGTTAATACATTTATTAGAATAGCGGCGAGATTCGGTCGGCAGATTAGGGGTTAATAATTGAAGTTAGGTGTCGGCGATGTTAGGGAGGGCAGATTAGGGGTTAATACTATTTATTATAGGGTTAGTGAGGCGGATTAGGGGTTAATAACTTTATTATAGTAGCGCTCAGGTCCGGTCGGCAGATTAGGGGTTAATAAGTGTAGGCGGGTGGAGGCGACGTTGTGGGGGGCAGATTAGGGGTTAATAAATATAATATAGGGGTCGGCGGTGTTAGGGGCAGCAGATTAGGGGTACATAAGGATAACGTAGGTGGCGGCGCTTTGCGGTCGGCAGATTAGGGGTTAATAAGTGTAGGCAGGTGGAGGCGACGTTGAGGGCGGCAGATTAGGGGTTAATAAATATAATACAGGGGTCGGCGGTGTTAGGGGCAGCAGATTCGGGGTACATAAGGATAACGTAGGTGGCGGTCGGCAGATTAGGGGTTAAAAATTTTTTTTTGAGTGTCGGCGATGTGGGGGGACCTCGGTTTAGGGGTACATAGGTAGTTTATGGGTGTTAGTGTACTTTAGAGCACAGTAGTTAAGAGCTTTATAAACCGGCGTTAGCCCAGAAAGCTCTTAACTACTGACTTTTTTCCTGCGGCTGGAGTTTTGTCGTTAGATGTCTAACGCTCACTTCAGAAACGACTCTAAATACCGGAGTTAGAGAAATCCCATTGAAAAGATAGGATACGCAATTGACGTAAGGGGATCTGCGGTATGGAAAAGTCGCGGCTGAAAAGTGAGCGTTAGACCCTATTTTGAGTGACTCCAAATACCGGCGGTAGCCTAAAACCAGCGTTAGGAGCATCTAACGCTGGTTTTCACGGCTAACGCCAAACTCTAAATCTAGGCTTTTGGGTTTTGTGTCCCTTTAAGTGCTTACTGGGACACAAGAACATATAGGAACTAGAACAGTTTTTACAAAGAGAATTCAAACAATAAATTAAAAACATATGATAATTACAGGAATATCAACTATTTTCTAGTACTTCCTTTTTCCACCACCATTTTGTCCCCCCCCCCCCACTTCTATTCTTTCACTTCACACCACTACAACCTTTCCACACAATCTTCCTCCTTTTTTCTTCTTCTTTCAACTGCTCTACAACAGGGGATGATGGTGGTGATGGAGAGGGAGAGAATACAGGTGGAGACTGCTGGCCTAAAAGCGGGAGGAAGTTGTGCTGCTGCCCATTGCGCACAATCTCTTTGGTGGAATTTCTTTCTCCTCCACCATCAAATCAGGCTCATAATCAAGTTCCTCCAGGTCCAGAGTAAAGACTTTAGCAGACATGATAGGAATTGCAATAATATGTTCATAGCCCAAAACAGAGACTGGGGAAACCTGCTCAATACTTCCCTCTTCTCCTTGACTGCTTGGCACAATAAGATCATCTACACCTCCTGCAGTGTCTGCCCTGCTGCTGCTGCGGGTTGCTCAGAGACAGCCTTTCAGATTGTGATAAACCAACCAAGGCTGCTGCTATTAAACACAGAGGGAATCGGGAGAGTGGTGAAACTGGCAGTGGTAGAACTAATGGTAGGACTGGGCAAACACTGTTGCAGGTGGTTTTGGGAGAACACTTTTTAGAGAGCTGTACATGAAGGCCTCTTGGTAACCTTAGACTCCCTCTTAATCTTACAACTAGGCTTTGAGCCCCATGTCAATTCAGCACCTTCACCTTCAGTTGCCCTCACCGTCTGCTTTTGTTTTATGGGTGGGCTTAGACAAACCTTACTGATGCTGCTACTACTAGTCGTGGTAGTGGTGGGCCTGGCATACTCCTGGTAGGCATGTATTGCATGTTACAGCAGATGCTAAAGATGACCCTGCTGCTGATTCCACAACTGCCGCTGCTCATCTAGATGCTTGAGCCGGAGGAGCAGACATTGGCCTTGAAAATGATATTTAACTCTATGAGACAGAGGCAATAGTGCTTGTGCCAATTTTGCTCATTAGACAAGTAGAAGCAGACACGTACTCTGCACTCGTAGTGATGGTGCTGGTACTACTACTGGCGGTGCTGATAACGCGCATCGGGTTTCACAACTTAGAACTAATGTGGTCAGGTTAGGGCACATGAAGAATTGCTAGCTTCAATGCCCAGTATTATACATACTGTAAAAAACAAAATTGAGATATATTCTATGGATTATTTAGAATATTTTACAATATGTATAATAACTTTAAATAATGTTAATTTTTAAAATATTTAAAATTATTATGCATATTATAAAATTGAAGATGGCAATTCTTCATGTGTGCAAACCCGCCTGCGGAGTTGCAAACTCTGATGCGCCTTACGCATATTTTTCATTCCTATGTTCTTCACCAACGGCTAGATTTGGAGTTTTGTCGGTAACGACCCGAAAAGCTAACGCCGGCTTTTTTCTGGCCGCACCATAAAAATAACTCTGGTATTGAGAGTCCACATAAAGGCTGCGTTAGGCTCCAAAAAAGGAGCGTAGAGCATATTTAACGCAGCTTCAACTCTCGATACCAGAGTTGCTTACGCAAGCGGCCAGCCTCAAAAACATGCTCATGCACGATTCCCCCATAGGAAACAATGGGTCTGTTTGAGCTGAAAAACAAACCTAACACCTGCAAAAAAGCCGCGTTCAGCTCCTAACGCAGCCCCATTGTTTGCTATGTGGAAACACTTCCTACGTCTGCACCTAACACTCTAACATGTACCCCGAGTCTAAACACCCCTAACCTTACACTTATTAACTCCTAATCTGCCGCCCCCGCTATCGCTGACCCCTGCATATTATTATTAAACCCTAATCTGCCGCTCCGTAAACCGCCGCTACTTACATTATCCCTATGTACCCCTAATCTGCTGCTGTTCCGATCAGCCAATAGAATGCGCGCTCAATCTGATTGGCTGATTGGATCAGCCAATCGGATTGAACTTGATTCTGATTGGCTGATTCCATCAGACAATCAGAATATTCCTACCTTAATTCCGATTGGCTGATAGAATCCTATCAGCCAATCGGAATTCGAGGGACGCCATCTTGGATGACGTCCCTTAAAGGAACCGTCATTCTTCAGTTGGACGTCGCCGGAAGAAGATGGGTCCGCGGTGGAGGTCTTCAGGATGGAGCCGGTCGTCATCAGATGAAGATAGAAGATGCCGCTTGGATCAAGATGGTTGCCGGTCCGGATCGCCTCTTCTTCCCGGATAGGATGAATACTTTGGAGCCTCTTCTGGACCTCTTCAGCCACCGGATGATGGATCGCCAGCCCCCGCTTGGGTTGGATGAAGATTTTGGAGCCAGGACGGATCGGTGATACCTGGTGAGGTGAAGACAAGGTAGGATGATCTTCAGGGCTTAGTGTTAGGTTTATTTAAGGGGGGTTTGGGTTAGATTAGGGGTATGTGGGTGGTGGGTTGTAATGTTGGGGGGGGTATTGTATGTTTTTTTTTACAGACAAAAGAGCTGAACTTCTTGGGGAATGCCCCGCAAAGGGCCCTGTTCAGGGCTGGTAAGGTAAAAAAGCTTTGAACTTTAGTAATTTAGAATAGGGTAGGGCATTTTTTATTTTGGGGGTCTTTGTTATTTTATTAGGGGGCTTAGAGTAGGTGTAATTAGTTTAAAATTGTTGTAATATTTTTCTTATGTTTGTAAATATTTTTTTATTTTTTGTAACAGTTCTTTTTTTATTTTTTGTACTTTAGTTAGTTTATTTCATTGTAGTTATTTGTAGATATTGTATTTAATTAATGTATTGATAGTGTAGTGTTAGGTTTAATTGTAGGTAATTATAGGTATTTTATTTAATTAAGTTAATGATACTTAGAGGCAAGGAAATGAAGGAATCCGGCACTTCTTGAAGTTTTAAAGAGCACATAGTTTTTATTGGCAGGTAAAAAGAAAAGCAAAAGTAATGCATAGCAGCCCCAACAATTTAGTCAATGCGGCACAGCAAACAACGAGTTAGCATGGATGGTGGTCACTAAAGCTGACGCGTTTCGGCATCCCCCGCCGTAGTCATAGCATAATTAGTGGCCATCATCCTCAAGTTTAAAAAGGGCACTCTTTCACCTCATTGGTTAAAAGTTAAACACACCTCCAATGTTAAATAATAGTGATGCTCCTCATCTGTTAAATATCAATACCTAATGTGTGGCAATGTAATAGATAGAGAATTTTTTAAGTTGAATGTTGTTTGATTGATAGAATGTGGACTTTGACAGTAATGGGATTAAATAATGTTTGTAATTGTAATTTAACAATATTCCTTTAAATAGTATATATTTGTTTGCTTTCAAGTGGGTCTGATTAGCTTTTGAAGGTTTTTGTTTTCCTATTAATGTTCAATTACTTTAATGTATTTAACGTATATTTCTCTGTATACTTTTATATATAGAAACATATGTTCATTCCTTAAATTAAATTATAATATTATATTTAGTATCAGAATAGAGATACATATATATATTCCTTATCATGCTTAACAGACTTTGACTTGGCATAATTATCCCAAATCACAAAATAAATAAATAAATAAATACATTATATATACATGTGCATTCTTTTAGGTGCACACATATACATATATGTTAAGCACAGAGGTACATATGCCAGTGGGTATTGATCACTAGGACCAACTCTCCACCGTGGGTTAATGCCAGAAATTGATTAGGTCAAATTCACTGTTAAGACCTAATGGTCTTCTAGTCTTTAGCTTTAGAATCCAGAAGACCTCTTCTCTGGCTAGCAAAAGATCCCTATTTCCTCCTCTCTGGGGTCGTGGGACATATTTAATTATAGTCCAGTTCAATGTGGCTGGACTCTTGTTATGAGACCACAGAAAATGTGTGATCAGAGGAGTAGTAAGGGTGCCTAGTTTTATGTTATTTACATGCTCACGCACTCTGGCTCTGACCTCTCTTGAGGTCATACCTACATATTGCAAATTGCAAGTTGTGCACGTCAAAAGGTAAATAACATAAGTAGCCCTACAATTGAAACATCTTTCATGTTCAAAAGATTCACCTGTTACTGTACTCCTGAAGCCATTTCCTACGACAAGATAGTTACAAGCTATACAGTCTGTGTAATGGCATCTATAGACTCCTTTGGTAGCCAGCCAGGAGCTGGATGTACCACTAGTTTTGGCTTTAAGCATTGTCGGTGCTACCCTGTTGCCTATGGTAATTCCTCTTCTGAAAGCAAAGCGACAGCCTTTCCTGGACAAATCAACTAAGCCCTCATCTGCTGAGAGCAAGGGAAAATGCTTAGAAATTATATTGCAGATATCTAAGTATTGGTCACTGTATGTGGTCAGAAAGGTAATGTTATCTTTGGATTGATTTTGAGTTGACTTATCATCCTTGTTTTTGTCAAGTAAATCATTTCTATCCTTTCTGCTTACTTCTTTCTTGATACCCAGTAACATTTTCTTAGGATAACCTCTAGAAACTAATCTGTTGGTTAGTTCATTGGCCTGTGTTTCAAATATATTTTTATCTGAGCAATTCCTAAGAGTTCTAACATATTGGCCCTTGGCAATGGCTTTAAAAACTCTATTAGGATGATTGCTCTTGGCATGTAAGATTGTGTTTATCGCTGTGGGTTTGCGAAAGACACTCGTGGAAATGAAACCTTTGGTTTCTAAAATATTACCTTTTAGATTAACATCCAAATAATTAATTGTATTAAGGTTGGTTTCAAAGGTGAAACTGAGGCCTATGTTGTTACTGTTCAGATAATGAATGAATCTGGGGATCAGATTTGTATCACGTTGCCAGATTAGAATGAGGTCGTCTATGAACCTCTTGTAAAAAGTGATGTGTTGTTTGTATTCATTTCTATCTCCATAGATGTGGGACTGCTCCCACCACCCCATATAGAGGTTGGCGTAAGAGGGGGCACATTTGGCCCCCATAGCAGTCCCACATCTCTGGAGGTATAAATTATTGTCAAAACAAAAATAGTTAATTGTTAATGTTAATAAGAAATTAGTTACCCGTAAAATAAAACTGCACTGTTCATCCTCAAATTCTCCTGAATTTGTTAGAAAATGTCTAATAGCTTTTAGACCTTCTTTGTGGGGTATAGATGAATAAAGCGCTTTTACATCTATTGTGACCCAAGAGAATGTTGTTTTCCAACCCACATCTCTCAATAGGTCCAATAAGTGTTTTGTGTCTGATAAATGGCTTGGTAAGGCCAGCACATAGGGCTGCAATATTGCATCCAGCCATTGTGAAAGTCTCTCAGTCAGAGAACCAATACCACTAATGATGGGTCTCCCATGGACTTCTGAAGTTAATAATAGTATAGTGTTAGGTTTAATTGTAACTTAGGTTAGGATTTATTTTACAGGTAATTTTGTAATTATTTTAACTAGGTAGCTATTAAATAGTTCTTAACTATTTAATAGCTATTGTAAATGGTTAAAATAATTACAAAGTTGCCTGTAAAATAAATATTAATCCTAAAATAGCTACAATGTAATTATAATTTATATTGTAGCTATATTAGGATTTATTTTACAGGTAAGTATTTAGCTTTAAATAGGAATAATTTATTTAATAAGAGTTAATTTATTTCGTTAGATTCAAATTATATTTAACTTAGGGGGGTGTTAGTGTTAGGGTTAGACTTAGCTTTAGGGGTTAATACATTTATTAGAATAGCGGTGAGCTCCGGTCGGCAGATTAGGGGTTAATAATTGAAGTTAGGTGTCGGCGATGTTAGGGAGGGCAGATTAGGGGTTAATACTATTTATTATAAGGTTAGTGAGGCGGATTAGGGGTTAATAACTTTATTATAGTAGCGGTGCGGTCCGCTCGGCAGATTAGGGGTTAATAAGTGTAGGTAGGTGGAGGCGACGTTGTGGGGGCAGATTAGGGGTTAATAAATATAATACAGGTGTCGGCGGTGTTAGGGGCAGCAGATTAGGGGTACATAAGTATAACGTAGGTGGCGGTCGGCAGATTAGGGGTTAAAAAAATTTAATTGAGTGGCGGCGATGTGGGGGGGCCTCGGTTTAGGGGTACATAGGTAGTTTATGGGTGTTAGTGTACTTTAGAGTACAGTAGTTAAGAGCTTTATGAACCGGCGTTAGCCCAAAAAGCTCTTAACTACTGACTTTTTTCTGCGGCTGGAGTTTTGTCGTTAGATTTCTAACGCTCACTTCAGACATGACTCCAAATACCGGAGTTAGAAAGATCCCATTGAACAGATAGGATACGCAATTGACGTAAGGGGATCTGCGGTATGGAAAAGTCGCGGCTGAAAAGTGAGCGTTAGACCCTTTTTTGAGTGACTCCAAATACCGGAGTTAGCCTAAAACCAGCGTTAGGAGCCGGTAGAAAATCATGTATTTTTTACTATTAAATATATATTCCTATATATATATCTGATACTGTTCATGTGAAATACATATCTATACCTATATATCTATAGGAATAGATATACATCTATAGGTATATATAGAAATATGTATTTACAACAACAATTACATTGTTATATGTGTTCTATATGTGAAGAACATTGGAATGTGACATTTTCATAACTCCTGTTGGGTTAGATGTTAGTTTTTTTTCAGTTTGTGCTCTCCATTGACTTCTATGGGAAGAAAAAGTTAACGCGGTCGAGTTAATTTGTTAGCATGCATCGATTTTCATTCTCGTGACACTTTTTACTTTAAGCCTCAGAGGCAGAACTTTTTTTGATCTTCTGCAATGAGATTTTTAATAAAACAAATTCTGCAGGTCTCTGAGCAGCCAGTGTTGCTGGCTTTCTTGCCCATACTAAGGGCTTGATTATGAGTGCAGCGCTGATTATCACTCCTGCTCTCACACTAACTGCGCTTGACTTTGGATTTTTGCGTACATCAGGTACCACGCGTATTACAAGTTGAAAGTAAAAAGTTTTCACCCAAGCGTTAACCCAACAAGCTAATAGCCAAAGTTACAATATCGTAACCATGTTAACGTATTCTCTCATAGACTTCAATGGAGCGTGACAAGTGGGAACAAAACAAGTTGCGCAAATCTAATCACGTACCTTACATGAAATATGGATATTTCACATTCCAGTGTTCTTCACATAGAAGAATATGTTCTATTTATTCATAAATACATATTTATATATACAGTGCCCTACACTAATATTGGCACCCTTGGTAAAAATTGTCTTTATTGTTAACCTTTTTATCTGTTGTTTAAAAAATACACAAGAATACACTGCTCTCGTGGATATCGAACAATTGCAAACACAACACAGGTTTATCCAAAAAAAAACAAATCTTTGTTAAATATATGTTTTGCTACAATTATTGGCACCACTATGAATTCATATGGAAAAATTATATTTGAAGTATATTCCTATTGATATTTTACATTTTCTTAGTACACCTGAGTGACTAGAAACAGGAAATTGTTCAACCATGGCTTTCTTTTTCACATGGGGTATAAATATGAGGTAACACATAGACAAAATTCCCTTAGTCATTCATCCCAATGGGTAAGTCCAAAGAATATAGCTGTGATATGGCTATAAAAAAGAGCAAAATCATTTAAAGTGCCCATTTCCACAATCAGGGCAATAATTAAGACATTCCAGTTAACTAGACATGTTATGAATCAACCTGAAAGAGGAAATGTGAATGTGTATATATTGTCTCAAAGCACAACGAAGAGAACAGAAGGTGAGTGTGTATTTAATGCGCTCTCTGCACGTCAAGTATAGCAATATACTCATGCTGGGATAACCCATATATAGTTATTTGCATGGCATCTGTTGGATTGGGATTTGGAGGGAAAAATAGAGTAGTGCATTGGGGATATTTGGTATGAATATAACTAGATGCAGGATGTAACCCCCTTCTACATATGTTTGCAGGTCAAATATATTTACTCTCTTTTACCTTGGAACAACAATTTTGCCAATGCTTTTTCTTACACCAGTTTCCTGAGTTGCATCTGACAGCGTCTAATTAGCCTGTTCTGGGTCTCTCTGTCTGCAGCCGAGATGGCGAGGTCCTATATATGTCTAAAAGCTAACAGATGTGTCATACCTATATTTATATGTATTTGATAGTTGTCTCCATAATTGTACTTATCATAAAGCCTCAACTCAGTTTAATAACAGGGTAAGCATATAAGGTAAAGCATCTCTTCCCTATGTCCCCACCAGTCACTCCTGTCAGCGAATAGTGAATTACTTTATTGACCAAAGTATTCTCCTTAAAATCCTGTAGTTCACAATGAATAGGTGTAAGTCCCTAATGGTCTTTTAATTATCACTTTATAACCATAATCCGGTATACTTTATGACACATTTTTTAAACTTATCTCTATACGTAGCTCACTCATGTCCCTATATTCGGGACTCCTATGGTATATACTCTCCGTTGATAAGCATTCCCATTTTTCCCCTATCTGACATACCTATAGTGTAATAAAACTAAAATCTGAGGTTTTCAGGATGAGGTCCATGAGAGGCCTCTTACCTTTGGGGTAACCTTCTGCTATTGCTGTTTAATATTTTTTGTTATGAGGTCCAAGAGTGGCCTCTTAGATAAATAAGAAGGTTCAAAACTTTTATTGGCATTTTCTTGAACGGTTGTTTTACCTAGTTTTGTATTTTTTGCAGCAGGTGTATATGTTTTTCGCTTTGCTTAGTACAACTGAGATCACGTGTAATGTCTATCATTCTCTAACCTTTGCATTGTAACCTGTCATAAGCAAATTTAGATTTCTATTGTATACTGCTGCAACTGTGTGTTTATATGCCAAATCATTACCTCAATAAAAATTATAAAAATTAAAATTAAAGCACAACAAAGATGATGGTTCAAGTGGCCAAAATATCTCAAAGTATCACAGCTGGAGAATTGCAGAAGTTAGTTGCATCTTGGGGTTAGAAAGTCTCCAAACCTACAATCTGACGTCACCTACATCACCACAACTTGTTTGTAAGGGTTCCAAAAACAAACTCAGGCATGTTCAGTTTGCCAAACACAACTGTAACTTCAAATTTGATCGAGTTTCAATGGTCAGATGAAACCAAAATAGAGCTTTAAGCAATAAACACCAGAGGTGGGTTTTGCTCACACAGAGCGGTAGCCATATGGAAAAGTACCTCATGCCAACGGTTAAATATGGTGGTGTTTTGGGGCTGTTTTTTTGCCAGAGGACCTGGACATTTTGTTAGGATACATGGCATCATGGACTCTATTAAATATCAACAGATATAAAATAAACACCTGACTGCCTCTGCCGGAAAGCTTAAAATGGGCTGTGGTTGGATCTTCCAGCAGGATAATTATCCAAAGCATACATAAAAATCAACACAAAAATGGTTTACTGATCACAAAATCAAGGTCCTGTCTTGCCATCCTAGTCCCCTGACTTGAAACCCATAAAAAACCTGTGTGGTGAACTGAAGAGGAGAGTTCACCAGCATCAACCTCAAAATTTTAAGGATCTGGAGAGATTCTGTATGGAGTAATGGTTTCAGATCCCTTGCCATGTATTCTCCAACCTCATCAGGCATTATAGGAGAAGACTTAGAGCTGTTATCTTGGCAAAGGGAGGTATCACAAAGTATTTACTAAAAGGGTGACAATAATTGTGCCACACATATATTTAACAAAATTATTTTTTAGATAAACCTGTGTTGTGTTAATATTTTTATAAATGACTTGGAGCAAGGATTAAATAGCGACATCTCTATTTTTGCAGATGATACTAAGTTAAGTAAGGTCATTAGGTCAGAGCAGGATGAACTTTCATTACAAAGGGATCTGCAAAAATTAGAAATATGGGCAAGTAAATGTAAAATGAGATTTAATACGGAAAAATGCAAGGTTCTACATTTTGGAAGTAAAAATAAGCAGGCAACGTATTTTTTAAATGGGACAAGACTTAGCCAAACAGAGGAGGAAATGGATTTGGGAGTTGTAATAGATAACAAGCTAAAGATGGGTGCACAATGCAGGGCAGCAGCTTCAAAGGCTAATAAGATACTAGCATGTATTAAAAGAGGCATTGATTCAAGGGAGGAAAGTATACTTCTGTCACTATATAAAGCTCTGGTAAGACCTCACCTTGAGTATGGAGTGCAGTTCTGGGGACCAATCGCAAAGACAGATATTGCAGAACTAGAAAAAGTTCAGAGAAGGGCCACAAAGCTAATAAGGGGATTGGAGAAATTATCCTATGAGGAGAGGTTAGCCAAACTGGGTCTGTTTTCTTTAGAAAAAAGGTGCTTGAGAGGTGACATGATTACTTTATATAAATATATTCAAGGCCCATATTCAGAGATGACAGAAGCTCTGTTTATTCCAAGAAAATTGTTTCTGACAAGAGGTCACAATTTAAGGTTGGAGGAAAGGAAATTTAATCTCCTGCAACGGAAATGTTTTTTCACTGTAAGAGCAATACAATTGTGGAACTCATTACCAAAGGAGGTAGTGAATGCCAATACCCTAGATACATTTAAACATAGTCTGGATACATTTCTGTATATAAACAAAATTCATGAATATTATTGCTAGTATTAAAAGAGTCACCTTTTAGTGGGGTTATTTAAGCTTAACTGGAGCTTTTTGTAAGTATTTTAAATTTGTATAGGTTGAACTCGATGGACTTCAGTCTTTTTTCAACCTTATCTACTATGTTACTATGTGTTTGCAATTGTTATTTATGAGAGCAGAGTATTTGTGTGTATTTTTTTAACAAAAGATCAAGAGGTTAAACAGTGAAGACATTTTTTTACAGCCTTCTTTGCTAATGTTTACCAATATTAGTGGAGGGCACTGTGTATATATATATATATATATATAAATATATATATATATATATATGGTTATATATAGGTGTGGATATATAAAGTTATATGAAGGAATATCTATTTAAAAATCCTTAGAACATATTCCCCTATGTGAAGAACATTGAAATGTGAAATATTTACAGTAAATATACAGTTAAACTGTTTATTAAATATGAATATTGCATAAATATGATTTTTAATGTTTTCATCTACTTGACTGCAAAGGGCTCCAATGTATATATATATATATATATATATATATATATATATAGTCACAAAGAAATAGTGTTCAATAAACTGCACAATATAGTATACAACTGGAAACAAGACTCAGCGTGATGTGTATCTCCTTCTGTGATATGCGTGAGAATTCACTTTGTAGTACACATTCAAAAAGACCCAATTATACAAACAAGCAGAGGCGGATATCAATCCCCGGTGTTACTGACACTTGCGGTGCAAGGTGGGACCTCTTAGAGCAGCCCGTGCCCAAATGCAGCAATATGCTGCGCCCACTCACCGCTCTTCTAGTGTCTCCAGTGTCTGGATAACCACCGTGATCTCCGTGATCCCCTGGCTCTCTGCTTGTTCGAATACAGCGTCCCGCCGTGGTGCTGGGAGGTGTGTCTCCTCACGTGACCTCGTCGTAGCCAATCAACGTGAAACACTGTTGTAACCAGGCAACAGCATGAGTGAATCCACCGTGTCAACAGAAGTGCTGAGTCTGCAAGCTTCCCCTCGCACATGGAAATCCTGGAGCAATTTAGATAGCGAAAAAGTATTTTGATCCAAGGCGAAGTTTTAAAAGCAAAAAGTCTTTATTCAAATCCACATATGGTAAAAACACATGGGAGTACCAAAGCACATAAAAGATATACACACGAAAGCATAGGCTGACATTTTTCGGCCTGATGCCGTAGTCATAGCTGGAATAATGCAAGCGTGTGAAACATTTAAAGGGACATCTGTTTAGTGATAGGCCACTTTTGACCAATCAAAAACCTTCATTTTAAGTGCATGAAATTCAAACAGTTAACCCGTTAGTTACCAGATAGATATATTATATATACTGCACATAAAGTTTACTTGATTGTAAAGTACATTTCTAAACAAAAATCATTTTTTATGATTTGACAAATAAACAGATTAAATAAATTGGCATAGAAACTTCAGTGTAATACTATACAATATAATATAAAGTGAAGGGGAGCAAAAAAGGGGGTATTTACATTTGAACGGAAATTGCAAGGGGCAATGTCAGATATACACAACACAGTAACATTCTTATATATGAATGGGGAAACATATGTCAAATAAGTCAAAATAGCTCAATCCAACTAAGAGCTTATGCGGAAATTTTCCTTTAATACAATGTATTGCACATATGATAATATCTTCACTCCAATCATATGTAATATGTTATATTATATAGGCTGACACTCTAGAGGCTAATCGTTACAAGATGATTCATAGGGATATTTGGATGACAGGATAAATCATTACGAGATAATTTCTTTCTTTCATGTATATCCAAAATTGAGGGATAGTAGAAAATATATATATATATATATATATATATATATATATATATATATATATATATATATATATATGTGTGTATACTGAATACACACATATATATAAGATGAAACTGGGTTATGAGATCAGGAAAGAAAGTTGATCAAAAAGTATTAAATGAGTGAGGGTTAGGTAAAAGGTGTATATATATATATATATATATACATACATGGATAAATGAATCCAGTGCACATATAAAAACATATATATAAATATAAATTAGCACACACATGCACATATGGATCTATGTGTAGCTGTGAATGGGTGCGATATAAATGAGTGAGATATAAATTTTACTCAAAGTAAGATCCAAAGATAGATAGACTAAAAGACAAACACTGTCTATTTCCAATAATTAATTAGATCGTACTCTAAGTTAAGGCCCTTGGGGACGCGCGTTTGCAATCTAAAGATCCAAAACATTTCACGCTTCCCCAAGGCCCTATCTCTGTCATCTCCCCTTGGAGGATGTTTAACCCATTCAATGGCTTGCCATCTTAAGGTATTGTTACTTTTGTTGTGTATGGTTTTAAAGTGTTTCACTAATGGAGTAGTTGCTTCCCCAATATTAATAGAGGATAGATGATTCCTTATCCTCGTATTTACATCTGTCGTGGTGAGACCCACATATTGAAGATTACATTGGGTGCAAGTTAGGACATAGATGACATAAGAGGATGTACAGTTGAGGCAGGACTCAATATTAAACTCTTCCCCAGTCACTTCTGAGTGAAAATTATTGGAGAAAGTAGCAAATTCACATGGTCTACATCTGGTCCTGCCACACCTGTACATCCCCTTGTGTCTGAGCCAGGACCCATGTGAGGCAACAGCTGGACTGGGTAGTTCTGAGGGAGATAAGTAGTTACCAATGGTCTTGCCACTTCTATAAGAACAGCGCAGACCATTTTCCACACATTTTGTTAGTTTGTCATCAGCTGCTAGAAGTGCAAAATGTTTTTTCACAATTTTGCATATGCTTCTATATTCTTCACTGTATTCAGTGACAAAAGTAACCTGGTCACTTTGGTTAGATGTAGTTTTCTGTTTATTTTTTGAATGTTGTAGTAATGTCTGTCTATCTATTCGGTCTACTTGTGTTTGTGCTCTCTCCAATACATGTTTGGAATAACCTCTTTGTTTTAATCTCTCTTTCATTTCTGTTCTTTGCTTTATATAGGTTTTTTCTTCAGTACAATTTCTCTTGATCCGAATGAACTGTCCCTTTGCAACAGCAAATGGCACGTGCTTAGGGTGACAGCTCTTGGCATGTAGAATTGTGTTCCTGGTAATGGGTTTTCTGTACAGATTACTGACTATCTGTCCATCACTTCTAGACATTAAAGTGAGATCAAGAAAATTAATATGGGTTTCATGTTTCTCAAATGTGAATTCAAGTCCCATCAAGTTATTATTTAGACCTTGTACAAACAAATCGACAGATTCGGTTTCTCCCTGCCAAATAAATAGCAGGTCATCAATGTAACGTCTGTAAAAGACGATGTTGTTTTTATAGGCGTTTCCATCTCCATAGATGTGGGACAGCTCCCACCAACCCATAAAGAGTTTGGCATAGGAGGGGGCAAATTTTGCCCCCATCGCTGTCCCACATCTCTGGAGATAGAACCTGCCCTCGAATCTGAAGAAATTGTGTGTCAAGAGGAAACCTGTAACCCTCAATATGAAGTCCACAAACTTAGTAGAGAAATTGGAATAATTTCTAAGAAAGAATGTAAGAGCCTGTAGGCCTTGCTCATGTGGGATAGACGAGTAGAGGGCAGTGACATCTACTGTGACCCAAACATTATTAGTGTCCCAACGTAATGTTTCAATTAAATTAACCAAATCTTTGGTATCTTTTAGATAACTTTGTAAAGATATGACAAAGGGATTTAGTATGGCATCAAGCCATTGGGATAGGTGTTTGAACATGGAACCTATCCCACTCACTATTGGGCGGCCTGTTACATTAGTAAGTGTCTTATGTACCTTTGGAATGTGGTGGCAGATGGGCACCACTGGGTTTTGGACCAAGAGATAATCATAGGTAGACTGGTCAAGGTGCCCATCCTCCAACCCATCGTCCAAAAGTGACATCAATTCCCTTTGATATAGATTTTTAGGATCTTGTATAAGTTGTTCATAATTGTTGGTATTATGAAGTTGTCTATGAGCTTCTTCAATGTACTTATCTCTACTCATGATGACCACTGACCCCCCCTTATCCGCTGAGCGAATAACTATATCTTGATTTTCACGTAGTTCAAGTAATGCTTGTTTTTCACTTTTATTAAGGTTCTGTCGTCTAGATTGAGTCACACTCCCCGACCGGATAGTAAGAAAGTCTGGTTAAATCTGCTTCTACTCTATGGTAGAAGGTCTCGAGAATGGATCCCCTACTCTGGATAGGGTAGAAGTCAGATGCATTTTTGAGACCATTAGAGCTATTGACAGTGTCTCTGTCATCATCAGTATTGCCCTGTCTCCTCAGATTCTCCAAAGTAATAACATCACATGTTTCCTCAAAGTTTAGATTTAAATTTAAATTTGGATGTGGAGTAATATCAGATAAAGCCACATCTTGTGTCATTCCTATAGATCCCTGTTCAATCTTACTAAAATGTTTTTTAAGGGTAATGTTACGGATTAATTTGTTAATATCTAACAGTATGAAAAAGATTGAAATTGCATGTTGGTGCAAAATTTAAACCATAACTAAGTACCCTTATTTGTGCCATTGATAGATTGTAGGTGGAGAGGTTAATGACGTTTTTTACTGGTATTTGGTGTTCCTGTTCCCCCTCAGAGAGTATCTCTCCTGTTTCTCTTGTCCTATTCCTGTTTTTTCTGTTGGTTTGTAAAAAACCTGCTTAAACACTTGTCGATCTACACTAGTATTGGTGGTAGGTCCAGTATGTGCAGTGTTAGTGTGACTAGTATATTTCGATCCTGAGTTTGTATGTGGGGGGGGGGGGCTTTTTTAGAGGTCTGCTCTGTTTGTCTCACTATCTGACTATTGGTGTAGTGATCCTGCGTTGGAATTTGAATAGTGACCTGTTTTTCAGGATTTTTGTTTTTAAGTATACCTTTTGTTGTCACAGGTGTATCCTCACTACTGTGTGCACCAATATCTTCGCCTGATTCTACCTCACTATCGGAGGTGCCAGATAATGTTGTGTTCTTGCTAGAGGCCCCTTGTCTGCCACCCCTGCCTCTGTTCCTACTCCTAGATCTCCCCCTCCTATTAAACCTCCTATTTTGGTTATTCTGTTGGTGATGCCAGTTGTAAACTATTTTATTTTCATAGTCTTCAGAATCTCTTAGGTATTTTGTGTGTTTCAAATTTAATACAAGATTCTTAGACTCTAAAAGAGTGTTCCTTAGTATCCCATCAAATTTGGAAAAATCACTGTCATCCCTCCTATTGTTGAGCTCAAGTTGTAGTGTGCCAATCTTGTTTCTAATAGTGTCAAGCTGTTGTGTTTTATAAGAAATAAGCCAATGCATAAGACTAAAAGAACACTTAGTGAGTATCAGATTCCAAGATTCTACCAGGTCTATTTCTTTAACCTCAAAAGTAGGAAATTTGTTTATCCTTAAACCTCTCGGTATAATCTGCAACTTTATATATTTATCAAGTGTCCAAACATCAAACTGAAGTTTGTGTTCTTTTACAAGCAGTTTTTCAATTTCATCAAATAAGTCCCCCAAACAATATGTGGTTATATCGGTTGAAAAGACTCTGTCCATAACCAAACAGTCATTGCTCCTCTCTGTAACTGGTAACAAGGAGTAAAAGTTTAAAGCGGTACTCTCCATGAAGTGTATTAGGAAGCTCTACAAAGGCAGTTTGAATTGATGTAGTGCTACCAGGAGGCACTGAAATGACAGTCACAAAGAAATAGTGTTCAATAAACTGTACCAAAGCACATAAAAGATATACACACGAAAGCATAGGCTGACATGTTTCGGCCTGATGCCGTAGGCGTAGCTGGAATAATGCAAGCATGTGAAACATTTAAAGGGACATCTGTTTAGTGATAGGCCACTTTTGACCAATCAAAAACCTTCATTTTAAGTGCATGAAAATCAAACAGTTATCCCGTTAGTTACCAGATAGATATATTATATATACTGCACATAAAGTTTACTTGATTGTAAAGTACATTTCTAAACAAAAATCATTTTTTATGATTTGACAAATAAACAGATTAAATAAATTGGCATAGAAACTTCAGTGTAATACTATACAATATAATATAAAGTGAAGGGGAGCAAAAAAGGGTTCAAATGTAAATACCCCCTTTTTTTGCTCCCCTTCACTTTATATTATATTGTATAGTATTACACTGAAGTTTCTATGCCAATTTATTTAATCTGTTTATTTGTCAAATCATAAAAAATGATTTTTGTTTAGAAATGTACTTTACAATCAAGTAAACTTTATGTGCAGTATATATAATATATCTATCTGGTAACTAACGGGTTAACTGTTTGATTTTCATGCACTTAAAATGAAGGTTTTTGATTGGTCAAAAGTGGCCTATCACTAAACAGATGTCCCTTTAAATGTTTCACACGCTTGCATTATTCCAGCTACGACTACGGCATCAGGCCGAAACATGTCAGCCTATGCTTTCGTGTGTATATCTTTTATGTGCTTTGGTACTCCCATGTGTTTTTACCATACGTGGATTTGAATAAAGACTTTTTGCTTTTAAAACTTCGCCTTGGATCAAAATACTTTTTCGCTATATATATATATATATATATATATATATATATATATATATGTGTGTGTACATATGTATTTATGTGTTTATATGTGTATATATGCCTGCAAATACATATGTACACATTTAAATACATATATACACATATAAATACATATATACACATATAAATACATATGTACACACATATAAACATATATATATATATATATATATATATGCATACATATACATATTTAGACATGTATATCTATGTATCTCTATGTTAAAGCCCTTTGCATGCCTTTTTTTTCTAACACCTGAGACCTCATATCAATCATTTTTGTTAGATGCTGTTTTTATAAATGTAACTGTACTTTTTAATGTAATTTCAAAGTTTTTTTGTACAACTTTTTATTCAAGCGTAACAGATTAACAAAGCTCTGAGGTTGCGCAATCCCAAAGTACCAATAATTCGCGAGTGAACTAATTTTCTTTCAGCTTGTAATATGCGTGCTACTTCTGATGCGCGCAAACAACCACTATAAAACCAATATCGTTCACGTGCAACAGTTACCACTACTTGTAATCTGGCCCTAAGTGTGCATAAATCCAGGTTAATTGACAGCCGTATGTGTGATGTGCAGTTCACAGCATGTTCTGCCTTGTGGCTTTTAACATGTGCGCAAACCACCACAATAAAACAGAATGAAAAAAAATGCAGTATGTGCAATTACACTGCACTGCAAGAAAGAATATGATTATGCACAATTTTCCAACAAAAGAACAACACAGCAATGCACCACTGCACTCATCAGAAGCTAAAGTTAAGTGACTAAAAGAAGGCGGATTTTCACAAAGACTCTCACCTCCCTACACTAGGTTAAAAGTGGATTGGCCAACCCTGTTTGGCATTTGATGCCTGACTTGCTGGCACTCACATCAATCATTTAGTGATGCTCTTTCATAATTGGAAAGGGAAAGTTGTATACATGAATGGTCAGACCCCCTGTACATCACTGTAAATAAATGAGCTGATTTCTCAAACTATCTTAGTTCCTTCCCCCGTTCCTGTGTTCTCTGCCCCTTTTTGTAGCTAGGAAAGTCCTGAATGAAAACAAAACACAACTAATAAACATGCGGACAAATGGGCCAAAATTCAGATCAATGCATTTTTGTCCAAAGACAAATGCACATTAGGGGGTCCATCCGATAAAAATCGTCGCCCGCAAAAGCCGGCGACGCCAATATTTGCGCGGGTTTGGTATCACATATACGGCGTAACCTAGAAGTTACGCGCGTATATTTCTGCCGTCGCCCGTAGTTTTTTGGGCTATAGGCAGGTATACCAAACCCGCGCAGTTTGGTATCCAATATGCAGCGTAAGGACTTACGTGGCGAAAATGGAGAAAACTTACTCCATTTTCACCTCGCCACAAAAAGCAGCCGTAAGAAGCCTTACGCTGACTATTGGAGCCCCGTAACTTCCTAAACTGGCTGCTAAAATAAACCTAACACCTAACGCATGCGCAATGTCTATCTCCCTGTCAACCGCGATCTTCTAAAATAAACCTAACACCTAACGCATGCGCAATGTCTATCTCCCTGTCAACCGCGATCTGCTAAAATAAACCTAACACCTAACGCATGCGCAATGTCTATCTACCTGTCAACCGCGATCCCCCCCCCCCGAAATCCCTAATAAAGTTATTAACCCCTAAACCGCCGCTCCCGGACCCCGCCGCCATCTACATAAACTAACCCCCTACTGTGAGCCCCTAAAACCGCCGCCATCTACCTTATCTATCCCCTAATTAGAACCCCTTACACCGCTGTCATCTACCTTATCTATCCCCTAATCTGACCCCTTACACCGCCGCCACCTATATAAAAATTATTAACCCCTAATCTAATCCCCCTATACCTCCGCCAGCTATATTAATATTATTAACCCCTAATGTAAGCCACTTACACCGCCGCCATCTCTATTAAAATGATTAATCCCTTATTTAATCTACCTACCCCGCCGCCAGCTATATTATCTATATTAACCCTAAGTATATTATAGTTAATATAGGTATTACATTATATATATTAACTATATTAACCCTAATTATATTAGGGTTAATATAGTTAATATAGTTACTATAGTATTTATATTAACTATATTAACTCTATCTAACCCTAACACCCCTAACTAAATTTATATTAAATTAATCTAATTCATTTATAAACTAAAATATTCCTATTTAAATCTAAATACTTACCTATAAAATAAACCCTAAGATAGCTACAATATAATTAATAATTACATTGTAGCTATGTTAGGGTTAATATTTATTTTACAGGTAAATTGTTAATTATTTTAACTAGGTATAATAGCTATTAAATAGTTATTAACTATTTAATATCTACCTAGTTAAAATAATTACCCAATTACCTGTAAAATAAATCCTAACCTAAGTTACAAACACTATCAATAAATTTAATAAACTACAAACATCTATATAAAAATACAATTAAATTAACTAAACTACAAAAAAAACCCCACTAAATTACAAAAAATAAAAAAAATTACAAGATTTTTAAGCTAATTACACCTATTCTGAGCCCCCTAATAAAATAATAAACCCCCAAAATAAAAAAAATTCCCTACCCTATTCTAAATTAAACAAATTTCAAAGCTCTTTAGCTTACCAGCCCTTAAAAGGGCCTTTTGTGGGGCATGCCCCAAAGAATTCAGCTCTTTTGCATACAAATACAATAGCCCCCCCCATTACAACCCACCACCCACATACCCCTATTCTAAAACCACCCAAACCCCCCTTAAAAAAGCCTAACACTACCCCCCTGAAGATCCCCCTACCTTGTCTTCACCACACCGGGCCGAACTCCTGATCCGATCCGGGCGATGTCTTCCTCCAAGCGGCAAAGAAGAATTCTTCCTCCGGCGATGTCTTCCTCCAAGCGGCAAAGAAGAATTCTTCCTCCGGCGACGTCTTCCTCCAAGCGGCAGCAAAGTCTTCATTCTTCCGGCGGCATCTTCAATCTTCTTTCTTCGCTCCGCCGCCGCGGAGCATCCATCCCGGCCGACTGCTGAACTACGAATGAGGTACCTTTAAATGACGTCATCCAAGATGGCGTCCGCCGAATTCCGATAGGCTGATAGGATTCTATCAGCCAATCGGAATTAAGTTAGAAAAATCTGATTGGCTGATTGAATCAGCCAATCAGATTCAAGTTCAATCCGATTGGCTGATCCGAACAGCCAATCAGATTGAGCTCGCATTCTATTGGCTGATCGGAACAGCCAATAGAATGCGAGCTCAATCTGATTGGCTGATTGGATCAGCCAATCGGATTGAACTTGAATCTGATTGGCTGATTCAATCAGCCAATCAGATTTTTCTAACTTAATTCCGATTGGCTGATAGAATCCTATCAGCCAATCGGAATTCGGCGGACGCCATCTTGGATGACGTCATTTAAAGGTACCTCATTCGTAGTTCAGCAGTCGGCCGGGATGGATGCTCCGCTGCGGCGGAGCGAAGAAAGAAGATTGAAGATGCCGCCGGAAGAATGAAGACTTTGCTGCCGCTTGGAGGAAGACGTCGCCGGAGGAAGAATTCTTCTTTGCCGCTTGGAGGAAGACATCGCCGGAGGAAGAATTCTTCTTTGCCGCTTGGAGGAAGACATCGCCCGGATCGGATCAGGAGTTCGGCCCGGTGTGGTGAAGACAAGGTAGGGAGATCTTCAGGGGGGTAGTGTTAGGCTTTTTTAAGGGGGGTTTGGGTGGTTTTAGAATAGGGGTATGTGGGTGGTGGGTTGTAATGGGGGGGGGGTATTGTATTTGTATGCAAAAGAGCTGAATTCTTTGGGGCATGCCCCACAAAAGGCCCTTTTAAGGGCTGGTAAGGTAAAGAGCTTTGAAATTTGTTTAATTTAGAATAGGGCAGGGAATTTTTTTTATTTTGGGGGTTTATTATTTTATTAGGGGGCTTAGAATAGGTGTAATTAGCTTAAAAATCTTGTAATTTTTTTTATTTTTTGTAATTTAGTGTTTTTTTTTTTTGTAGTTTAGTTAATTTAATTGTATTTTTAGATAGATGTTTGTAGTTTATTAAATTTATTGATAGTGTAGGTGTATTTGTAACTTAGGTTAGGATTTATTTTACAGGTAATTGGGTAATTATTTTAACTAGGTAGATATTAAATAGTTAATAACTATTTAATAGCTATTATACCTAGTTAAAATAATTAACAATTTACCTGTAAAATAAATATTAACCCTAACATAGCTACAATGTAATTATTAATTATATTGTAGCTATTTTAGGGTTTATTTTATAGGTAAGTATTTAGATTTAAATAGGAATATTTTAGTTTATAAATGAATTAGATTAATTTAATATAAATTTAGTTAGGGTTAGATAGAGTTAATATAGTTAATATAAATACTATAGTAACTATATTAACTATATTAACCCTAATATAATTAGGGTTAATATAGTTAATATATATAATGTAATACCTATATTAACTATAATATACTTAGGGTTAATATAGATAATATAGCTGGCGGCGGGGTAGGTAGATTAAATTAGGGGTTAATCATTTTAATAGAGATAGCGGCGGTGTAAGGGGCTTACATTAGGGGTTAATAATTTTAATATAGATGGCGGCGGTGTTAGGGGCTCACTTTAGGGGGTTATAGATATAATATAGCTGGCGGCGGGGTACGGGAGCGGCGGTTTAGGGGTTAATAAATTTATTAGGTTGCGGCGGGGTACGGGAGCGGCGGTTTAGGGGTTAATAGCTTTTTTATTGTTAGGCTAGTGAGGGGGGATAGCGGATAGAGGGTTAGACGTGTCGGGCTATGTTAGGGAGGCGTGTTAGACTTGTCGGGCTATGTTAGGGAGGCGTGTTAGACAGTGCGGGTGTTTTAGACTTTAGTCAGGTTTTATAGGCGCCGGCAGTTTCTAACGTGCCGCAAGTCACTGGCGACGCCAGAAATTTGTACTTGCGCAGATTTCTGGACATCGCTGGTTTGTCAGACTTACGGCACGTTAGCATCTGACGGCGACTTATATGGGATAGCTCGAGTTGCGAGCTGAAACTGCGGGCGACGCCGGTTCCCTCGCTTGCGCCGCAAACTGCGATCTATATCGGATCGCGCCCCTAGAATTTTATTGAATAGCTTAGGTTGCCCATTTAAAATTTGCCTTATCTGTTGCTTTGCCTGATTATTTTTATGTGCAGTCACAACAGTAATAAAGGAAATACGGATTTGTGTTTAGCAGCACATTATTTTTTGAGAGAATCATTAATGAGAGTTAAATTAGTCTAAATTATTTCTATTTTGTATGCTTCTCTTTTCATTAGTAAACAAATCCCTGATGTTCGGCAATCATTAGGTTCCAAAGTGAATGTAATGTTGTTCAATACAATAGTCATATCCATTTAGTATTTGTAGTATTAATTCAGCTATTGCATTCACGCTCAGACTTTGAATTTGAAAGACATTGCTTTATAGTGCTATTATTTAAGTACTGCCAATCATTTTAAAATTCATTTAGTTGAAAATCCAGGTTTTTGTGAGATATGTGATACTGCTTGGAAAATAAAAGGTTCCTCTTTTGCAATAGGGTCTTGGGATTGTTCCTTCATTTATTTTCGTGAAAATGTACAGTCCATATTGCAACAGTAATAGATAAATTGCAGTCTCTTAGAATTTGCTATCAAAAATCAATATTTTGCACTTAGTTAAATTGAGTTCTTTAAAACTATATTTCAATCTCTGCTAAATGCATATGTTAAGCTATTGGCTGTCAACATATCTAAATATCTTCATGTTTGTGTTCGGACAACGCACAATCATTCTATTCAACAAGCAGCAAGAAAATCTTGAGTAGGAGAGCTAAGTTCTTAAGTGAAAGGGGCTAATGCGTAGGGAGAAAATGTTGGAGGATACCTATATTTAGGAGGTTTATTAAAGTATAGAGATTTTATTTGGAGTGTATTAGGTGATCAGGGAATTGGGGTGGGGATAGATAAGAAGGTCAGGTGATTTGCAGCAGGTCTAGTTCATGGTTAGGGTGAATTGCGGTGGAGCCATAGTTAGACTCTATTGTGGTTGGGAGCACATTGCAGTGAAGATCAAAGAGCAATAACTCTTGTTTCAGAATCATTTTTTAATGTTGTCATTATACACACACACCCTTATGAAATTGCAGGTTTTTGAAATGTAAAGAGAAAAATAACAATGAAAATGATTTTTCCCATCTGCAATATGATCTTCAACTAACAAAAATCTAGAGAAATTAAAACAAATAGTTAACTATTTTAAATTAAAAAGCTACAACACCCCGAACGTGTGAACACATAATTCCTGCTTAAGCTATGCTTACAGTAAACCAATCACATTAAAGTCAACTGTTGCTGTAGGATTTGCTTGAATGTTTGGGGTTGCATCCTACTGGAAGAGCCATGGTCCGCAAAGAGTTGCCAAATAAACTGCAACAGCTAATTGTTGAATAGTACAAATCAGGAGATGGAGGTAACAGAATAGCAAAGGCACTGAATGTATCATGGATAAAACTATAATTAATAAGTGGAGAAAAGATGGCACCACAGAGACATTTCAAAGATCAGGATGATCAGTTGATGAGTAGATGAGTCTTCTACACATGTCTGAGCTATGGGGTAGGGTGGCAAGATTGAAAACCCTTTCTCACAAAAAGGAAAATCCAAGCCTGTTTAAATTATGCCAAAAGCCATTTAAGCTCATCATGCATGGACAAACATACTGACTTTTAAACATGGTGATGGCAGGATCATGCTTTGGGGCTGTTTCTCTTCAGCTTGGTCAGGGTGTTGTGGAGATAGATGGGATAAAGTATAGTTCCAAATATTTTGACATCTTGGCACAAAACCAAGTGGCCTCTGTCAGAAAGATGAAGAGGAATTTCAGATTCAAACATGACAATGACTGAAAGCTCGCATCCAAGGAAAATCAAAAGTCTTGGAATGGTCCAGTCAGAGCACAGACTTCAATCCCATTGAAAACCTGTGGAATGACTTAAAGAGAGCTGTAAACAGAACATACCCTTGCAATTTGAAGCAACTTAAATTTTTTTGCAAAGAAGAGTGGGATAAAATTTTAAAAACTAGGGGTGAGATTAAATATACGGCGTAGGTTTCAGCACAATTGCTGAAACCCATGCCACCCGTAAGTTCACCTTGCACATTGGGTTAATCACATATACGGCGGTGGCAGATCATATACTGCTGTAAGTCGGATAAACCAGCGAGTTACAGAATGTGCAGAAATGGACATTTCTGCAGTCAGTGACCAGGTTATGATCTGCCGGCAACTAAGAAAAAAAAAGTTTAATCACCTGTAAAAGTCTAACCCACCTCCCAAAAATGAACCTGACATGTCAAAACCCCTATATCTGCCATCCCCCCACACTGCAACTAATAATAAAATGCATTAACCTCTAAACCCCTATCCCCCCACAATGAAATCTACTTTTTTTAAACTGTTAACCCCCAATCCGCCAACCCCCACATCGCAAAGTACCTAATAAATGTATTAAACCTTAATCTGCCATCCCCCCACATCACAAAGTACCTAATAAATGTATTAATCCCTAATCTGCCGTCCTCCCACATCGCAAAGTACCTATCAACACTATTAAACCCTAATCCGCCATTCCCCCACACTGTAAAGTACCTATCAACACTATTAACCCCTAAACTGCAATTCCCACCAACAGGCTACTATTTCATGATATCTGAACTGGAGCACAGGGGAAATAATCATCTGATGGATGAGAGCAGGTTAATAACCAGGGTTACTGATTAGCTAATTGTTTCTCTTCATTCTCTTAGGATCCTTTGCTGAATGAACAGCAATGCACTAATAGAAGCTAGCTAAACACTTGGGGTGAGCCATTAAGAAGATGCTTATATGTGCAGCCACAGCTGCTAGCTATGCTTTTCAACAATGGATATCAAGTGAACAATGCAAATTAGATACTAGAAGTAAATTGGAAATTTGTTTAAAATGACATGCTCTGTCTGAATCATGAAAGAAAATGTTGGTGTTTCTTTCCCTTTTATCTGCTAGCAGTATCTATACTATAATTGCGTTTGTAATGTCCGTCGCCGTCGGCAGTTGCGCACGCATCCTCAATGGAATGTTGGCAGCGCGCAGCCAAAAGAATTCACCTGGATGCAGCAAAGCTGCATACAGGTGGATTCCGAAAATGACAGGGTGGTGAAAGAATCCACTGAAGGATGCAGCGAAAGCAAACGGAGCATTACAAAAAAACAAAAAACAGCGCCCGCATGAAGTATAACAAAATAAAATGAACCTCCTACACAAAGTATTAACACATACACCACAAACACACACATCGCAAAATAATAAAGTAATTAACCCCTTAACCGTCAACCACCCACATCGCAATAAACCTAATTACCCTATTAACCCCTAAACCGCAAAACCCCCACATCGCAATAAAACTAATTACCCCCTAAACCACAAAACCCCACATCGCAATCAACATAATTAACCTATTAACCCCTTAAACCGCCAAAACCCACAACACAAATAACTAATTAAATTACTAAGCTCCCTAACCTAACACCCCCTAAATTAATACAAATTAACTAAACTAAAAAAATACTAAAGCTACAAAAAAAAAAAGCTAACGGCCAGATTACGAGTTTTGCATTATGAGGGGTGCGGTACTAACTTGCATGTTATTCTCACCGCTCACTTACCTACAGCGCTGGTATTACAGGTTTTTATAAACCCGGCGTTAAAAAGGCAAGAAGTGAGCGTAGAGCAAACTTGTGCTCCATACCGCACACTACAATACTAGCGCTGCTTAAAGGGACAGTCTAGTCAAAAAAAAACTTTCATGATTCAGATAGGGCATGTAATTTTAAACAATTTTCCAATTTACTTTTATCACCAATTTTTCTTTGTTCTCTTGGTATTCTTAGTTGAAAGCTTAACTTAGGAGGTTCATATGCTAATTTCTTAGACCTTGAAGGCCGCCTCTTAAGAATGCATTTTAACAGGTTTTTCACCACTAGAGGGTGTTAGTTCATGTTTTTCATATAGATAACACTGTGCTCCTGCACGTGAAGTTACCTGGGAGCCATCACTGATTGGCTAAACTGCAAGTCTGTCAAAAGAACAAATAAAGGGGCAATCTTCAGAGGCTTAGATACAAGATAATCACAGAGGTAAAAAATATATAAATATAACTGTGTTGGTTATGCAAAACTAGGGAATGGGTAAACAAGGGATTATCTATCTTTTAAAACAATAACAATTCTGGTGTATACTGTCCTTTTAAGTCAGCGGTGAGCTGGTTGTACTTGCTAGTGCACCATTTCCCCATAGAAATCAATGGGGAGAGCCGGCTGAAAAAAAGCCTAACACCTGCAAAAAAGCAGCATAAAGCCAATAGGATTGAGCTTGCATTCTATTGGCTGTTCCAATCAGCCAATAGAATGCAAGCTCAATCCTACTGGCTGATTGGATCAGCCAATAGGATTGAAGTTCAGTCCTATTGGTTGATTTCATCAGCCAATAGGATTTCAACCTTAATTCCGATTGGCTGATAGAATTCTATCAGCCAATCGGAATCTAAGGGACGCCATCTTGGATGATGTCATTTAAAGGAACCTTCATTCGTCGTTAGTCATTGGAAAGAAGAGGATGATCCGCGTCGGATGTCTTGAAGATGGACCCGCTCCACGCCGGATGGATGAAGATAAAAGATGCCGTCTGGATGAAGACTTCTGCCCGTCTGGAGGACCACTTCTCACGGCTTGGATGAAGACTTCTCCCGGCTTCGTTGAGGACTTCTTGCCGCTTCGTTGAGGACTTCTCCCAGCTTCGTTGAGGATGGATGTCCGGTCTTCAAAACTGTAAGTGGATCTTCAGGGGTTAGTGTTAGGTTTTTTTAAGGGTTTATTGGGTGGGTTTTATTTTTAGGTTAGGGTTTGGCGCGCAATAGAGCTAAATGCCTTTTTAAGGGAAATGCCTATACAAATGCCCTTTTCAGGGCAATGGGGAGCTTAGTTTTTTTTAGTTAGGGTTTTATTTGGGGGGTTGGTTGTATGGGTGGTGGGTTTTACTGTTGGGGGGATGTTAGGCTTTTTTTATTTTGATAGAGCTATTAGATTAGGTGTAATTAGTTTAAATATCTTGTAATTTGTTTTTTATTTTGTGTAATTTAGTGTTTTTTTTGTTTTGTTATTTAGGTAATTGTATTTAATTTATTTAATTGTATTTAATTTATTTAATTGTATTTAATTTAGGTAATTTATTTAATTGTAGTGTAGTGTTAGGTGTTAGTGTAACTTAGATTAGGTTTTATTTTACTGGTAAATTTGTATTTATTTTAGCTAGGTAGTTAGTAAATAGTTAATAACTATTTAGTAACTATTCTACCTAGTTAAAATAAATACAAACTTGCCTGTAAAATAAAAATAAACCCTAAGCTAGATACAATATATTAGTTATATTGTAGCTAGCTTAGGGTTTATTTTACAGGTAAGTATTTAGTTTTAAATAGGAATTATTTAGTTATCAATAGTAGGTTTTATTTAGATTTATTTTAATTATATTTAAGTTAGGGGGTGTTAGGGTTAGGGTTAAACTTAGGTTTAGGGGTTAATAAATATAGTATAGTGGTGGCGACATTGGGGGCGGCAGATTAGGGTTTAATAAATGTAGGTAGGTGGCGGCGATGTTAGGGACAGCAGATTAGGGGTTAATAATATTTAACTAATGTTTATGAGGTGGGAGTGCGGCGGTTTAGGGGTTAATATGTTTATTCTAGTGGCGGGGATGTCCGGAGCGGCAGATTAGGAGTTAATAATTTTATTTTAGTGTTTACAATGCGGGAGGGCCTCGGTTTAGGGGTTAATAGGTAGTTTATGGGTGTTAGTGTACTTTTTAGCACTTTAGTTATGAATTTTATGCTACAGCTCTGTAGTGTAAAACTCATAACTACTGACTATAGAATGCGTTATGAATCTTGCGGGATAGGCTGTACCGCTCACTTTTTGGTCTAAAAAAAAGCTTGTAATATTGGCGCTATGGAAGTCCCATTTAAAATAGACTATACGCAAATTGCGTAAGTTGATTTGCGGTAAGGCCAAAAAAGTGTGCGGGACAGCTGTACCTACAAGACTCGTAATAGCAGCAGTAGTAGTAGTAGTTTTTACTCATAACGCAAGACTCGTAATCTAGCCTTAAGATTACAAAAAAATAAAAAAAGGCTAACATTACAGAAAATAAAAAAACAAATTACCAAAGTTTACAAAATTAAACCTAATCCCTATGAAAATAAAAAAGCCCCCAAAATAAAAAAAAACCCTAATCTAAGAATAAACTACCAGTAGCTCTTAAAAGGGTCTTTTGCAGGGCATTGCCCCAAGATAAACAGCTCTTTTAAAGAAGAGACAAGTCCCGCCTAACAGTAAACCCCCCACCCACCAAACCCTCCAGAATAAAAGAACCTAACACTAAAAAACCTAAACTACCCATTGCCCTGAAAAGGGTATTTGTTTGGAAATTGCCTTTAAAAGTGCATTTAGCTCTTTTACTGCCCATCCCTAATCTAAATAAAACAACCCCTCCAAAAAAAAACTTAAAAAACCCTAAGTCTAACCCCCAGGTTGGTACTCACAATTCCTGAAGTCCGGTGGAGAAAGTCCTGTTCCAGACGGTGCAGTCTTCTTCCAAGTGGCGACCTCTTCTTTCTTCTTCCAGGAACAATCCGGCGCAGAGCTGAAGACTGGCGACCCTGGAACTGAAGAACGGCGACCCTGGAACTGAAGACCGGCGACTGCGGAGCCATGGAGCCCGGAGGATCCTCTTCGTACGATCGCCGCCGTACACTGAATAGTGAATTCAAGATATGCGATTAAAGATGGCGTTCCTTGAATTTCTATTGGCTGATTTGATTCTTCAAAATCAAATCAGCCAATAGGATGAGAGCTACTGAAATCCTATTGGCTGATTTAAACAGCCAATAGGATTTGGTGGGTGGGGGGGTTTACTGTTAGGGGTGACTTAGACTTTTTTCTGCAAAAGAGCTGTTTATCCTAGGGCGATTCCCTGCAAAAAGTCCCTTTAAGGGCTGCTGGCAGTTTATTCTTTTTTATTTTCATAGGGATTAGGTTTAATTTTGTAAACTTTGGTAAATTGCTTTTTTATTTTCTGTAATATTAGATTTTTTTTTATTTTCTGTAATTTTAGCTTAATTTAAACTTAGGTTTAATTTTTTAATTTTTGGGGGTTAGACTTTAATATATATATATTTTTAGATTAGGGATGGGCATAAAAAGAGCTGAATGCCCTTTTCAGGGCAATGGATAGTTTAGATTTTTTAGTGTTAGGTTTATTTTTTTTTGGGGGGGGGGGGGTTGGTGGGTGGTGGGTTTTACTGTTAGGGGGGTTACTGCAAAAGAGCTTTTTAACTTAGGGCAATGCCCTACAGAAAGCCCTTTTAAGGGCTATTGGCAGTTTAGCATTAGATTAGGCTGTGTTTTTATTTTGGGGGGGGGGGGGGGCTTTTTATTTTTATAGGGATTAGGTGGATTCCGAAAATGGCAGGGTGGTTCCGTCACCACAATAGACTGCCCTTTCAATAATGGCAGGGTGGTTCGGTGGTTCCGTCACCACAATAGACTGCCCTCTGGAAAGGCTTTCCCACTAGTTGAGTAATAATTGTGTTATATTCATAGATGCATTTGATTTAACTGAGGGGCCTCAATTCAAAGGCGAGATCATATTAAAAATGAATTGAACATTGCGTCACTTTTATTTTGTATGTAATCAGGTGTTCCTGTCTTTAATGTCTATTCTTGCATTAAGTGCCCAAAACAAAGAGTCTTGCACATGAAATGAGAACCTATTATTAATAGGGGGAAACAATTAGAACCATAGCAACTTTGGAAACCTGCTTAAAACACGTTTGATGTTAATATTTGCAAGTGTAACATTTTTTGTATATCTGTTATGTTACAGAAATGAGCCTCATTAGGTAGATGTCTCTTGGAGATTTTGCAGACCTGATAGACCAGGGGTGTCCAAACTTTGCTCTCCAGAGGTTTTGGAACTACATTTCCCATGATGCTCAGCTAGATAAAATGCTGGCTGAGCATCATCGGAAATGTAGTTCCAAAACCTCTGGAGAGCAAAGTTTGGACACCCCTGTGATAGACCATAGGTGTTCCCATGGTTATTGTGATTTTGCATCTATGATAACTCCAAGCATGTGGAATTGATAAAGTTCCTATTGTCTTTATAAACCAGTGATGGCTAACCTTGGCACTCCAGATGTTTCAGAACTACATTTTCCATGATGCTTGACTGGACTGCAGAGGGCCTAAGCATCATGGGAATTGTAGTTCTGAAACGCCTGGGGTGCCGAAGTCCGCTATCACTGTTATAAACCATCTTGTTCTGTATTGATCTCACTATTTAAAAGCTGATGTGATTGCCTTGTTTTTTTTTCACTTTTTTTTTGCAAGGTTTCTTTTATGTTTAGAGTAAAGTGGACTTCTTTATTAAGGGTGCTCCCCCTTTTTAAATTTGTTTGTTCTCTGATGTTTTGAAGACATATTTTTATTGATGCAATCATTCGGGTAGCATTCACAGTGGTGCTTCTACCCTGTGACCACTAGCGAGATAGATGCTGCTCTACTGATTATAATTGGAGAATCCCTCACAACTTGCAGATGTGACAAAGAGTGGGTACAAATCTCTTTGAATTCTGCACTTTCAAGTTGCAATTAAGCAATCAGTTTCATAAATGATAATTAATCTAGGCCCCTGTCTCTTAAATATATTCATGTATTGTAGTTAAAAGTCTCTTTAAATTGTAAAATCGTTTTTGAATTTAAAAATAAAATCTCACTGAATTAAGAGTTTTTAAAAAGGCCTTTAATTATCAGAGTTCTTACACTTAAAGTAGAAATCCTCTTGTATAAATATATAGTAATTAAAGGGACAGTCTAGTCAAAATTAAACTTTCATGATTCAGATAGGGCATGCAATTTTAAACAACTTTCCAATTTACTTCTATTATCTAATTTGCTCAATTCTTTAGATATCCTTTGTTGAAGAAATAGCAATGCACATGTGTGAGCCAATCACACAAGGCCTCTAGGTGCAGTAACCAATCAGCAGCTACTGAGCATATCTAGATATGCTTTTAAGCAAGTGATATCAAGAGAATGAAGCACATTAAATATTAGAAGTAAATTAGAAAGTTGTTTAAAATGACATGCTCTTTCTAAATCACGAAAGAAAAAAATTGGCTTTCATGTCCCTTTAAACAAATCTCATTGGTACATATTCCAAAACCCTGCAAATAGAATATCATTGTATTATGTAGTACTAAAATTCATCCACATGAGAATTACATCTATTTACACAAATGATGAAGAAAATGAGCATTATTGCTTTCACTGCCGAGTCGACCCACACACTACTGTTTGTATTTAAAGAGACATTTAAAACATCAAAATTAAGCTTTTCATTCAGATAGAACATGCGATAAAAAACAGAATTTATGCTTACCTGATAAATTACTTTCTCCAACGGTGTGTCCGGTCCACGGCGTCATCCTTACTTGTGGGATATTCTCTTCCCCAACAGGAAATGGCAAAGAGTCCCAGCAAAGCTGGTCACATGATCCCTCCTAGGCTCCGCCCACCCCAGTCATTCGACCGACGGACAGGAGGAAATATATATAGGAGAAATCATATGATACCGTGGTGACTGTAGTTAGAGAAAATAATTCATCAGACCTGATTAAAAAAACCAGGGCGGACCGTGGACCGGACACACCGTTGGAGAAAGTAATTTATCAGGTAAGCATAAATTCTGTTTTCTCCAACATAGGTGTGTCCGGTCCACGGCGTCATCCTTACTTGTGGGAACCAATACCAAAGCTTTAGGACACGGATGAAGGGAGGGAGCAAATCAGGTCACCTAAATGGAAGGCACCACGGCTTGCAAAACCTTTCTCCCAAAAATAGCCTCCGAAGAAGCAAAAGTATCAAATTTGTAAAATTTGGCAAAAGTGTGCAGTGAAGACCAAGTCGCTGCCTTACATATCTGGTCAACAGAAGCCTCGTTCTTGAAGGCCCATGTGGAAGCCACAGCCCTAGTGGAGTGAGCTGTGATTCTTTCAGGAGGCTGCCGTCCGGCAGTCTCATAAGCCAATCGGATAATGCTTTTAAGCCAAAAGGAAAGAGAGGTAGAAGTCGCTTTTTGACCTCTCCTTTTACCAGAATAAACAACAAACAAGGAAGATGTTTGTCTGAAATCTTTAGTAGCCTCTAAATAGAATTTTAGAGCACGGACTACGTCCAAATTGTGTAACAAACGTTCCTTCTTTGAAACTGGATTCGGACACAAAGAAGGTACAACTATCTCCTGGTTAATATTTTTGTTGGAAACAACTTTCGGAAGAAAACCAGGCTTAGTACGCAAAACCACCTTATCTGCATGGAACACCAGATAGGGCGGAGAACACTGCAGAGCAGATAACTCTGAAACTCTTCTAGCAGAAGAAATTGCAACCAAAAACAAAACTTTCCAAGATAATAACTTAATATCTACGGAATGTAAGGGTTCAAACGGAACCCCTTGAAGAACTGAAAGAACTAGATTTAGACTCCAGGGAGGAGTCAAAGGTCTGTAAACAGGCTTGATTCTAACCAGAGCCTGAACAAATGCTTGAACATCTGGCACAGCTGCCAGTCTTTTGTGAAGTAAAACAGATAAAGCAGAGATCTGTCCCTTCAGAGAACTTGCAGATAATCCTTTCTCCAAACCTTCTTGTAGAAAGGATAGAATCTTAGGAATTTTTATCTTGTTCCATGGGAATCCTTTAGATTCACACCAACAGATATATTTTTTCCATATTTTATGGTAAATTTTTCTAGTTACAGGCTTTCTAGCCTGAATCAGAGTATCTATTACAGAATCTGAAAATCCACGCTTTGATAAAATCAAGCATTCAATCTCCAAGCCGTCAGTTGGAGGGAAACCAGATTCGGATGTTCGAATGGACCTTGAACAAGAAGGTCCTGTCTCAAAGGTAGCTTCCATGGTGGAGCCGATGACATATTCACCAGGTCTGCATACCAAGTCCTGCGTGGCCACGCAGGAGCTATCAAGATCACCGAAGCCCTCTCCTGATTGATCCTGGCTACCAGCCTGGGAATGAGAGGAAACGGTGGGAAAACATAAGCTAGGTTGAAGGTCCAAGGTGCTACTAGTGCATCTACTAGAGTCGCCTTGGGATCCCTGGATCTGGACCCGTAGCAAGGAACCTTGAAGTTCTGACGAGACGCCATCAGATCCATGTCTGGAATGCCCCATAATTGAGTTATTTGGGCAAAGATTTCCGGATGGAGTTCTCACTCCCCCGGATGGAAAGTCTGACGACTCAGAAAATCCGCTTCCCAATTTTCCACTCCTGGGATGTGGATTGCAGACAAGTGGCAGGAGTGATCCTCCGCCCATTGAATTATTTTGGTCACTTCTTCCATCGCCAGGGAACTCCTTGTTCCCCCCTGATGATTGATATATGCAACAGTCGTCATGTTGTCTGATTGAAACCTTATGAATTTGGCCTTTGCTAGTTGAGGCCAAGCTTTGAGAGCATTGAATATCGCTCTCAGTTCCAGAATGTTTATCGGGAGAAGAGATTCTTCCCGAGACCATAGACCCTGAGCTTTCAGGGGTTCCCAGACCGCGCCCCAGCCCACCAGACTGGCGTCGGTCGTGACAATGACCCACTCTGGTCTGCGGAAGCTCATTCCCTGTGACAGATTGTCCAGGGTCAGCCACCAACGGAGTGAATCTCTGGTCTTTTGATCTACTTGAATCGTCGGAGACAAGTCTGTATAATCCCCATTCCACTGTCTGAGCATGCACAGTTGTAATGGCCTTAGATGAATTCGTGCAAAAGGAACTATGTCCATTGCTGCAACCATCAATCCTATTACTTCCATGCACTGCGCTATGGAAGGACGAAGAACAGAATGAAGTACTTGACAAGAGCTTAGAATTTTTGATTTTCTGACCTCTGTCAGAAAAATCCTCATTTCTAAGGAATCTATTATTGTTCCCAAGAAGGGAACTCTTGTTGACGGGGACAGAGAACTTTTTTCTTTGTTCACCTTCCATCCATGAGATCTGAGAAAGGCTAGGACGATGTCCGTATGAGCCTTTGCTTTTGACAGAGACGACTCTTGAATCAGGATGTCGTCCAAGTAAGGTACTACTGCAATGCCCCTTGGTCTTAGAACCGCTAGAAGGGACCCTAGTACCTTTGTGAAAATCCTTGGAGCAGTGGCTAATCCGAATGGAAGTGCCACAAACTGGTAATTCTTGTCCAGAAAAGCGAACCTTAGGAACTGATGATGTTCCTTGTGGATAGGAATATGTAGGTACGCATCCTTTAAATCCACGATAGTCATAAATTGATTTTCCTGGATAGTAGGTAGGATCGTTCGAATAGTTTCCATTTTGAACGATGGAACCTTGAGAAATTTGTTTAGGATCTTGAGATCCAAAATTGGTCTGAATGTTCCCTCTTTTTTGGGAACTATGAACAGGTTGGAATAAAAACCCATCCCTTGTTCTCTTATTGGAACAGGATGAATCACTCCCATCTTTAACAGGTCTTCTACACAATGTAAGAATGCCTGTCTTTTTATTTGGTTTGAAGATAATTGAGACCTGTGGAACCTTCCCCTTGGGGGTAGTTCCTTGAATTCCAGGAGATAACCTTGAGAAACTATTTCTAGCGCCCAAGGATCCTGAACATCTCTTGCCCAAGCCTGAGCAAAGAGAGAAAGTCTGCCCCCCACCAGATCCGGTCCCGGATCGGGGGCCATCCCTTCATGCTGTTTTGGAAGCAGTGGTAGGCTTCTTGGCCTGCTTACCCTTGTTCCAGCCTTGCATTGGTCTCCAGGCTGGTTTGGGTTGTGAAGTATTACCCTCTTGCTTAGAGGATGTAGAATTAGAGGCTGGTCCGTTTCTGCGAAAGGGACGAAAAATAGGCTTATTTTTAGCCTTAAAAGACCTATCCTGTGGGAGGGCGTGACCCTTTCCCCCAGTGATGTCTGAAATAATCTCTTTCAAATCAGGTCCAAATAATGTTTTACCCTTGAAAGGGATGTTAAGCAATTTTGTCTTGGAAGACACATCCGCTGACCAAGACTTTAGCCAAAGCGCTCTGCGTGCCACGATAGCAAACCCTGAATTTTTCGCCGCTAATCTAGCTAATTGCAAAGCGGCATCTAAAATAAAAGAGTTAGCCAATTTAAGTGCTTGAACTCTGTCCATAACCTCCTCATACGAAGATTCTTTATTGAGCGACTTTTCTAGTTCCTCGAACCAGAAACACGCTGCCGTAGTGACAGGAACAATGCATGAAATTGGTTGTAGAAGGTAACCTTGCTGAACAAAAATCTTTTTAAGCAAACCCTCTAATTTTTTATCCATAGGATCTTTGAAAGCACAACTATCTTCGATAGGAATAGTAGTGCGTTTGTTTAGAGTAGAAACCGCCCCCTCGACCTTGGGGACTGTCTGCCATAAGTCCTTTCTGGGGTCAACTATAGGAAATAATTTCTTAAATATAGGGGGGGGGGACAAAAGGTATGCCGGGCCTTTCCCACTCTTTATTTACTATGTCCGCCACCCGCTTGGGTATAGGAAAAGCATCCGGGGGCACCGGAACCTCTAGGAACTTGTCCATCTTACATAATTTCTCTGGAATGACCAAATTGTCACAATCATCCAGAGTATTTAATACCTCCTTAAGCAGTGCGCAGAGATGTTCTAATTTAAATTTAAATGTCACAACATCAGGTTCAGCTTGTTGAGAAATTTTTCCTGAATCTGAAATTTCTCCCTCAGACAAAACCTCCCTCATGGCCCCTTCAGATTGGTGTGAGGGTATGTCAGAACAGTTATCATCAGCGTCCTCTTGCTCTTCAGTGTTTAAAACAGAGCAATCGCGCTTTCTCTGATAAGTAGGCATTTTGGATAAAATGTTTGCTATAGAGTTATCCATTACAGCCGTTAATTGTTGCATGGTAATAAGAATTGGCGCACTAGATGTACTAGGGGCCTCTTGTGTGGGCAAAACTGGTGTAGACACAGAAGGGGATGATGTAGTATCATGTTTACTCCCCTCATTTGAGGAATCATCTTGGGCAATATCATTATCTGTGGCATTACTGTCCTTACTTCGTTTGGACACTATGGCACAATTATCACATAAATTTAAATGGGGAGACACCTTGGCTTTCATACATATAGAACATAGCTTATCTGATGGTACAGACATGTTAAACAGGCTTAAACTTGTCAACAATGAACAAAAAAACGTTTTAAAATAAAACCGTTACTGTCACTTTAAATTTCAAACTGAAAACACTTTATTACGGAATATGTGAAAAAGTATGAAGGAATTGTTCAAAATTCACCAAAATTTCACCACAGTGTCTTAAAGCATTAAAAGTATTGCACACCAAATTTCAGAGCTTTAACCCTTAAATTAACGGAACCGGATCCGTTTTTACATTTAACCCCTATACAGTCCCAGCTATATGCTTTGCTGAGACCCAACCAAGCCCAGAGGGGAATACGATACCAAATGATGCCTTCTATAAGCTTTTTCAGTGATTCTTAGCTCCTCACACATGCATATGCATGCCTTGCTCTCCAAAAACAACTGCGCATTAGTGGCGCGAAAATGAGGCTCTGTCTATAACTAGAAAAGGCCCCCATCTGAAAAAGGTGTCCAACACAGTGCCTGCCGTTTTTCTAAACAATCCCCAAGATTATAATAACCATTAATAGTTAGAATCTGCAAAATATGCCTAGCAAAGCAATCGTTTTAGCCCAGAAAAATGTCTACCAGTTTTTTTAAGCCCTTATGAAGCCCTTTATTCTTTTATTTAACTAAGAAAATGGCTTACCGGTCCCCATAAGGGGAAATGACAGCCTTCCAGCATTACATAGTCTTGTTAGAAATATGGCCAGTCATACCTTAAGCAGAAAAGTCTGCCAACTGTTTCCCCCAACTGAAGTTACTTCATCTCAACAGTCCTGTGTGGAAACAGCAATCAATTTTAGTAACTTCTGCTAAAATCATCTTCCTCTTACAAACAGAAATCTTCATCTTTTTTCTGTTTCAGAGTAAATAGTACATACCAGCACTATTTTAAAATAACAAACACTTGATTGAAGAATAAAAACTACATTTAAACACCAAAAAACTCTTAACCATCTCCGTGGAGATGTTGCCTGTGCAACGGCAAAGAGAATGACTGGGGTGGGCGGAGCCTAGGAGGGATCATGTGACCAGCTTTGCTGGGACTCTTTGCCATTTCCTGTTGGGGAAGAGAATATCCCACAAGTAAGGATGACGCCGTGGACCGGACACACCTATGTTGGAGAAAAATGCATTTAGTAAAAGATACTAATTAAACATGTAAAGACATAATTTAATTGTTGTATTTTTTTTTTTACAGAAAATAAGTAGAAATACATTATACATACAACTACACACACTTAATTAATGATATTTAGTGATGTCGCGAATAGTTCGCCGGCGAATAGTTCCCGGTGCACATAGCTTGTTCACGTTCACCGCGGCGGGCGAACATATGCAATGTTCGATCTGCCCCCTATTCATCATCATTGAGTAATACTTTGACCCTGTACCTCACAGTCAGAAGACACATTCCAGCCAATTAGCAGCAGACCCTCCCTCCCCGACACTCCTACCTCCTGGACAGCATCCATTTTAGATTCATTTGGAAGCTGCATTCTTAGTGAGAGGAGGGACAGTGTAGCTGCTGCTGATTTAATAGGGAAATCGATAGCTAGGCTAGTGTATTCAGTGTCCACTACAGTCCTGAAGGATAATCTAATTACAGTTGCCTGCCTGCCAGCGTGTGTGTCAGGCTCACAGCGTATACTGTGCCCACTTGCCCAGTGCCACCACTCATATCTGGTGTAACAGTAGTGTAGATTTAAAAAAAAAAAAACACTTTTTTGACTGTGTTAAATAATAGCAGTCAGTTTCCTTCACACGTGTGCGTTTCAGTGCCTGCCTGCCAGGGCACAGTGTCACCCCAGTGCAACTCATATCTGGTGTAACAGTAGTGTAGATTTAAAAAAAAAAAAAACTTTTTTGACTGTGTTAAATAATAGCAGTCAGTTTCCTTCACACGTGTGCGTTTCAGTGCCTGCCTGCCAGGGCACAGTGTCACCCCAGTGCAACTCATATCTGGTGTAACAGTAGTTTAGAATTAAAAAAAACAACACTTTTTTGACTGTGTTAAATAATAGCAGTCAGTTTCCTTCACACGTGTGCGTTTCAGTACCTGCCTGCCAGGGCACAGTGTCACCTTAGACCTTGAAGCCCACCTTAGACCCTGAAGCCCACCTCTTTCAGATTGCATTTTAACAGTTTTTCACCACTAGAGGGTGTTAGTTCACGTATTTCATATAGATAACACTGTGCTCGTGCACGAGAAGTTATCTGGGAGCAGGCACTGATTGGCTAGACTGCAAGTCTGTCAAAAGAACTGAAAAAAGGGGCAGTTTGCAGAGGCTTAGATACAAGATAATCACAGAGGTTAAAAGTATATTATTATAAATGTGTTAGTTATGCAAAACTGGGAAATGGGTAATAAAGGGATTATCTATCTTTTAAAACAATAAAAATTCTGGTGTAGACTGTCCCTTTAAACGGGGAGTTTGGTCTGTCACTGTGAAGCGGGTGTAACCCTTACACTACCTGATCGATACAACATCATACCTGATGTTTTAAAGCACGTTATTCCAAACAATTTAGCAATGTTAGGTGATTTATGCCCTTTATGGATTAAAACCAGACTCTGCATCAACTATGTAATTTTCCACGGGAGTTTTGCCATGGATCCCCCTCCGGCATGCCACAGTCCAGGTGTTAGTACCCTTGAAACAACTTTTCCATCACTATTGTGGCCAGAAAGAGTCCCTGTGGGTTTTAAAATTCGCCTGCCTATTGAAGTCTATGGTGGTTCGCCCGGTTCGCCCGTTCGCGAACAGTTGTGGAAGTTCGCGTCCGCCGTTCGCGAACATCACTAATGATATTACTTAATTAGGGTCATATTCTCTTTCTTTAAAACAAACTTTTATTTACCATCTGTGCAATGTAATAATTTTCAGTATTAAAGTTTATTTTTGCTCTGGGATGTTTTTGTTTTGAGAGTTTAAAGGGACACTGTACACTAGATGTTTCTTTGTATAAATGTTTTGTACATGATCCATTTATATAGCCCATCTGGTAGTTTTTTTGTAACAATGTTTAGTTTTGCTTATTTTTTAATAACATTGTGCTGATTTTCAGACTTGTAACCAAGCCTCAAAGTTTAAGATATAGACCCAAGCCTACAGACTCCTGATTGCACCTGTTTGTGTAATTGTTCTTTTCCTATGGAAGGGGGAGGGTCTGTCCTTCCTGCTTTCGCAGACCCTTTAAGAGGGTGTCCCAGCCTAACCTGGATTTTTAAGATCAGTATCTAGGCATATTCTTTTTTATTGTAGTGTCTATTTCATGCAGTTATATGAAGATTGGTGTATACTGTCCCTTTAAGTGATCGCTTGTAATTGTTGCAGCCAACTTTTTTTAATATATATTTTTATTGAGGTACAAACTGCATAAGACATTACAAACAATGGTCCAGAGTACTAGTGCAACACTAATGATAGCATGGGGTGTAATATCAATATGACTGGACCGAGCAAAAATTAGTGCACAAATTTAGATTTCAGGTTGGGGGTAAAGAGATCTACCAGAGAAGGTTTAGCATGACTGACATTGCTTTACCCCCTATACTTTCAATGAAGATTGTGACCGCTCTAAATATTACTTATATTACAAGTTGAAAGCGCAAGCCAAAATAGCACTAGAAGAATGAGTGCGACTTGAAACCTGAAGTGTTAGGGTTAAAATAAAAGTTTCACAAAACACACATAAAACATATTAAAATAAAGTATTACACTCAAATATAAACATATTTAATAAAAACAAATATATAGATTTTTTTAAAGGGTTAAAAAAGGATATGGTATATGACAGGGTGTTTAATTAGGAAGGGCTCCAAACTAAAAATATGAATATATATATAGACTTTTGAGCCCTTCCCAGTCAAATACTGTGAAATGTGCAATATAATTTTAAAACAATTTTAAAGTTTTTTTTAATTAGAAGTATTTCAAATTCCTATGTTCTTCTCTTAGAATTTTTATTTTATTTTAAATATATATTTCCATATGTATTAATGTATAAAATATATAGCTATATAGATATCTATATGATTATATATTCATATAGATATATAAGCATAAATATATATTTTACAAAGATATAAGCATCAGCTTTACAGTTGGTCTAGCGCAACTTCAGTTTAGCCTGCAAGCAATAAAAACAGAAGGCTTTTTAGCTTCCCCTATAAAAGTCTATGGGGAAAAGGATTTAGAGAGGTATCAGACCTCCAGATTTTAGCGCGCCTGAGTCTTTCACTCAATCTTTAAATTTTTACTTTCAACTTGTAATACCAGGGCTAACATAGGAGAACATTTATGGACAGTGAAAATAACTAGTGTAGCCTTCTAAGACAATAGCAGAACCACTCGTGGACCCTTTCACTAAAATGTATAGCAATAAAGCTATAGAAGGTATAAAGAATTTTAAAGCATATAAGAGATATATCAAATGCTAACAATTTATGGGAATATTTTGAAGACCTTGAACCACTCAAATGTCTGTAATATTGATAATGGACCTTACTTAAAGGGATAGTTAACCCAAAAAATATTTTGCCATTTTTCAAAACATCGTTTTCTCTTATTGCATTCAGTAAATGACACCTATTAGCCATTTTTTATCATTTACATGCAATTTACAAAAGAAAATATAAATGCTGCCAAACCCCTTTTTTGGATTATTATGCAGCCAAATCGCTGAGTACCTAGGTAGAACAAATATGGTGTCAAGCATGTGCATTTTCAGACACTACTTACAATAGATGCGCATATGTTAATTGTCTTTTGCTGCTTCATCAACATTGAACTGGATGCCGACAAAGAGGCGCATGTCGTAGGACTGGGTGTGGCACACTAGATGGCTAAAGATTGAGGGACGCTGTGGTATCAGTTGTCAATAACATATGCACATTTGATATTGCTGATACACAAAAATGGAAGACTGTAACTTCACAGTGCATTGCACATGCGAGTGCACACAAGTTACAGTGCGCATGCCGAGACTGAGGACCGTCACTTATTTAAATATTAAAATTACAATATCATTGCTGCAGCGCAATTGGATGAAGGGCTCGCATAGAATATCTGACGTTACAGCCTACATTTATGGGCGGGCATTATGGCCTTTTACAGGGGTAAATAAAATTTAATTTTTGAACACATAAAAGCTTCGTTTTAAGGTAAGAAACAGTACTTTATAATCTCACACCTTAACTAAGTGTACTACGTTCCAAAATTAAAGATTTCTAACCCTTTAAGTAGCCTCATAACTATCACTCATGCGAGCCTGCAGTCCAATGCCCTCCCAAGCAGCATCCACAGCTTCTTGAATCGATCACTGTGTATTGTGCTTTCCAATTATTTCCATGGAAAATACATTTTGTGGAGTCATCATATTCTTTGAAGACATGAGCAACGCTAAAAAATTTGTTTAGTTTCATTTTCATTAGTTAAATAAATAATTTTGTTTCCGCAAAAATTTAGTTAACTTTAAAAAAAAAATTAGTTTTGGCAAATTAGTCATACTAAGTTAAATCGTTTTTTCGGATCCGTTCGTTTTTTTGGATCCATTCTTTATTTATATACATTATTCTATTCTGAAGTTTAGAATAGAATAATGCATATGAATAAAGAATGGATCCGAAAAAACAAAAGTATCCGACAAAACAATTTAACTAAACATAACTAATATACCGGTGATTGCAGAAACAAAATTATTTAGAACCGCCACCCACTTCGCCAACACTAAATAAAGCTATTAACCCCTAAACCGCCATCCCCCAGATAGTCGACACTAACTAAACCTATTAACCCCTAAACCGCAGTTCCCAGACATCGCTGACACTCACTAAACCTATTAACCCCTAAACCATCATTCCCAAATGTCGCCAACACTAACTAAACCTATTAACCCCTAAACCGCAGTTCCCCGACAACGCTGACACTAACTGAAACACTAACTAAAACTTTTAACCCCTAAACCGCCATACACAAACAAGGCTAACACTAACTAAACCTATTAACCCCTAAACTGCCGGCCCCCACATCGCAACAACCTAAATTAAACTATATTAACCCCTAAACCTTACACGCCCTAAGGGCCCTACAAAAGACCCTTTTAAGGGCCATTGGTAGTTTATTATATATTAGGTTTTTTTTGGGGGGGGGGGGTTTAAACGGGGTATTAGAAGAAGAATAATTTTTATTATTTTGGATAATTTCGTTTGTTATTTTTTGTAATGGGAATTTTATTATTTTTTTGCAAAAGAGCTGTTAACTTTAGGGCAATGCCCTACAAAAGGCCCTTAGCAGTTTATTATAGATTAGGGTTTTTTATTTTGGGGAGGTTTTTTTTTTTTAAACAAACTGGGTATTAGAATATGAATAATTTTATTATTTTGGATAATTTTGTTTATTGTAATGATAGTTTTTTTTATTTTTTGTAATTTTAGTGTTTATTATTTTTTGTAATTGTAGTTTTAATTTTTTATTTTTAGCAATGTTAAGCTTAGGTTTTATTTTTATTTCACAGGTAAATTTGTATTTATTTTAACTAGGTTGTAAGTAAATATTTATATTGTAGATAGCTTAGGTTTTATTTTTATTTCACAGGTAAGTTTGTATTTATTTTTAAATAGGTAGTTAGTTAATAATTGTAACTTTAATTTATGTCTATTTTAATTATGTTAAAGTTAACGGGTGTTAGGTTTAGGGGTTAATAGTTTAATTTAGGTTGTTGCGATATGGGGTTAATAGGTTTAGTTAGTGTTGGCGATGTTTTGGGAACGGCGGTTTAGGGGTTAATAGGTTTAGTTAGTGTTTGTGAACGGCGGTTTAGGGGTTAATATGTTATTCTTATTGTTTAAGTTAGTGTTGGCTATGTTGGGGAACTGTGGTTTAGGGGTTAATAGGTTTAGTTAGTGTCAGTGATGTTTGGGAACAGCCGTTTAGGGGTTAATAGGCTTAGTTAGTGTCGGCGATGTTGGGGGAACGGTGGTTTAGGGGTTAAGAGCTTTATTTAGTCATTTAGTTGGTTTCGCCCATGTCGGGGAATGGTGGTTTAGGGGTTAATAGTTTTATTCAGTGATTTAGTTAGTGACGGCAATGTTGAGGAATGGCGGTTTAGGGGTTAATAGCTTTATTTAGTGATTTAGTTAGCGTTGGCGAGATCGGGGAACTGCAGTTTAGATTAGAACAATGAAAAATTCCGAACATGAATAATGGATCCTGAAAATTTGGAAACTGATTTACTAATTTTTCGAATTTTCTGGGATTTTAGTTATGGTGCCGATTTGGAAATTCGGATGCATTCGAATCTCTGAATCGGCCAAAATTCGGCCGAAACTAAACGCACATGTCTATTTCTTTGTGACTTGACAATATGTCATCTAAACCCCTTTATCATTATACCTGACTATACATGGTCAAAGGTCATAACAGCACATAAAAGACAGGAGAATATGCTCATTGAGAATGTATTAAATATACATTTTCCACTGTATTTTAACACCGGTACTAAACTAATATAGGTATTTATTTTTACCTATTTTCTACAAAACACTAATAATAATAAACCCTGTGACTTCCTGCATTGTTATGAATCTTATAGCTAGGTATAAAAAGAAAAAGGAAGTTATCTATGCTGCATGATACTAAAAACACATAGATTTAATAAATTCCTATATCCCCTTAAACAAGACAGTTTGCACACAATACTCCCAGAAGGAGAAAAAATAGCTTTGCACTGTAATAGGCAACCTAATTAGTATTTAATGGTTTGGAACGATAAAAAAAAAGCAAATTATTTACTATTTAAATAATATACATACAATTGATCAGATGTCTACACATACAATCAATAATAAAAAAAACAGGTACATGAAATCCACAATAAAACACAAGTGTAGTATGGTGTAAAAAATAAAACAAATATTGCTTAACCCCTTAATGACCACAGCACTTTTCCATTTTCTGTCCGTTTGGGACCAAGGCTATTTTTACATTTTTGCGGTGTTTGTGTTTAGCTGTAATTTTCCTCTTACTCATTTACTGTACCCACACATATTATATACTGTTTTTCTCGCCATTAAATGGACTTTCTAAAGATACCATTATTTTCATCATATCTTATAATTTACTATAAAAAAACATTATAAAATATCTGCGGCCACAAACACATAACTATAGATACAACTCACTGAACTCGAGTGAGGCTTGCGGGTGGGCACAGAGATAGGCCGGACTGTTTAACAACTTACAGAACCGACTAGAACACGGCATTTCCCTCTGAGGATATTAAGGCCTAGTGATACACTCTCACTTATAGGCCCTGCGGCCTTCCTCCACTGTTATTTCAATCTGCAGCTGCTTTGAGCCCTCTTATTGTGCCCGCTAATTGCCCCTCAAGGCCTTTACAAATACTGCAACCTAAGCCTCTCCCAGCCATTATCAATCTCACAATTTAAGCCAGGCATCTCGCTCCCTTTCCTGTTCATGCCATCTGCACTCCCATTATGGCAGGCAGGAAAGGCAATAAACCTGAAAAACAAGGCAAATTAACCCAACTTGGCCCTTCAGTATCATCCTTTTTCCAGCCTCAAGATACAACTGGCACAACCATTATGCAGGCTACAGATTCCACTCCTGTTAACTCCACTGCAAATAATACACAAGACCCCCTGCAGTCTATCCAATCCCAGATTGCTAGTCTCCCATCTAAATCTGATATTGCTGACTTGAAGAATTTTATAAAAAATGAAATCAAAGACCTAAAGAAGGATCTTAATGACCTTGGTTCTAGGATGGAATTCTTGGAGGAAGGACATAACCACCTTAATAACATGGTTAGCCTGAATTCCCAACAGTTATCTATCCAAGACTCTATGCTGCAAAATTTGAATGATAAAATCGAGGACCTCAAAAATCGAGGGCGGAGGTACAATCTGCGACTTAGGGGGATACCTGAGGATGTCTCTCATGAGCACCTTAGGGCTTATGTCACTGAGCTCTTTCATGTCCTACTTCCTCAAGCTCCACCCATACAACATGATGACATCGAGAGAATCCACAGGGCCCTCAGGCCTCCTGCAAGACCCCCGGCACCTCCCAGGGATGTTATTATCAGATTTCTAAAGTTCACCACCAAGGAGGAGATCTGGCAAGCCGCGAGAACTAGGAGGACAATCCTTTTCCATAACCACAATCTACAGATCTATAAAGACCTTTGCCCCCAGACAATCCAGCGCAGAAGAGAGGTGCGCTTTATCACCAAAGTCCTTCAGGAAAAAAGCATTAAATACCGTTGGGGCTTCCCTTTTAGCTTAATTATCTCATTCAACGGAGGACAGATTATATATAAAAACTTCTCTGATTTGGAGGATGTATCCAGGAAACTTAACATATCTTTTGACCCTCCCTCAGAGAAAATTATCGTCCCTGCTCCTGGGCTAGACCGCTCAGGGGAAGGATCTTCCAGAGATCAAAGACCGAGTTGGTCAAGGGTAGAATCTAAACGGCACAAGACTGGTCCTACATCTCCAGCTGCAGAAACCTGAGGCCCTCTATTTACCATCCACACATCCCGCACACAAGCATTGGTTTGGACTTTGGACATTTTCTCTGCTGGAACATTTCTTTCTGAGGGACTCTATGATAGGTTGTTCCAGGGGTATTGTATGAACGACTTCTCTGTTTGTTTGTATTTGTTCCTGATAACCATGTTGCTTTGATATGTCCATTCTAATTTAATCTCTACTGTTGCTAACAATGCCTTATTTTCAGTCATTTAATGTTTGATTGCCATATAGGGTTAACCGACATCATTCCTCCCCCCCGAATGGTGTACTCACAAACCTCAATGCACACCACCTATTGTTGGAAAAATTTACATTCTTTTGTATGTTTGTTCGTTTTGCATATACTACTTGTTGAATTCATGTTCTTTATAGTTAAATTGCAAGTTTCTGAATGTTCTAATGTTTACTGTACCTGCTTGCTTAGCCACCCTAACTTTCTCAAACACTGGTCTGCTACTTATAAGCATGCCTCTCCTCAAGTTTATTCTCCCTATAGTTACCATAAAAATTCCCAATCAACCCACAATGATGCATCCCCCACTCAATATACTCACAAGGCCCTGTCACTCCAAATCCACATTACTAGCGGACATTACCACCTTCTAACAACAACTAGACAAACTAGTTGTAACTGAGAATACAACAAAGTTATAAAGAGAGAGTAAATCCACTAGTGTCTAATAACACTGTCACATCTACTGATATCATAAGGTTTTCCAAAAAAATAGTATTGAAAAATTAGTTCCCATTCATACATTATAGTTTATTAGGCTAAGGAACTCACACTCATACAAGTAGCAAAAGCTGTGAATTAAAACCACTTGAACTCTGTGATTAGCATAATAGCCTTAAAGTTAATATGTCACTATTAGATATCCTCAATCCAGATAGATTAAAGTTAACTAAGCCCTTACAATCCGAGGGCTGTTTTACTTTTACATATGCAATAAAGGATATGAGGATATAGTATTAACTATTTAGTACATAATCTGTCACAGAAGTAAGCAAAGTTAAAAACGGACGATAGGAGAGACAAAGCTGCCCCTATCGGACCCCTGACGCGCGTTTCACGAACGCTTCCTCAGAGGGAAACGCGCGTCAGGGGTCCGATAGGGGCAGCTTTGTCTCTCCTATCGTCCGTTTTTAACTTTGCTTACTTCTGTGACAGATTATGTACTAAATAGTTAATACTATATCCTCATATCCTTTATTGCATATGTAAAAGTAAAACAGCCCTCGGATTGTAAGGGCTTAGTTAACTTTAATCTATCTGGATTGAGGATATCTAATAGTGACATATTAACTTTAAGGCTATTATGCTAATCACAGAGTTCAAGTGGTTTTAATTCACAGCTTTTGCTACTTGTATGAGTGTGAGTTCCTTAGCCTAATAAACTATAATGTATGAATGGGAACTAATTTTTCAATACTATTTTTTTGGAAAACCTTATGATATCAGTAGATGTGACAGTGTTATTAGACACTAGTGGATTTGCTCTCTCTTTATAACTTTGTTGTATTCTCAGTTACAACTAGTTTGTCTAGTTGTTGTTAGGTTTCTTAGTGAGTAATCCACTCCAGGTTTTGCTTCTTTGCAGAATCAATAATTCTAATATCTGAATATTATATGTAAAACGTTAATTCAGGTAAAATCTGGCAATATTTCCATAAATCTACTCCCCCCAACCCCTTATCTCTAAATAAAATTACCACCTTCTAACTGGGAATATAGCCTCCTATCAATCTCGCATCTTTAGAAATCTAAATGCCCCCACAAACATTACCTATGGCCACACACCTTAGATCTATTAAAATATTGTCCCATAATGTCAAGGGATTGAACACCCCTCAAAAAAGATCCCAAGCCTTGAGAGATTACCATAGACTAAAAAGTGATATCATCCTAATTCAGGAGACTCATTTCAAGAAAGGCAGAGAACCCTTACAGTCCCTTAGGAAATTTGGCCAAGTGTTCTTATCCTCAAATACTTCTAAACATAATGGCGTGGGAATACTAATCCGCAAACAGATCCCCTTTCATATCACTAACATCTTCAAAGATAGAGAAGGTAGACTAATTGTCATCACTGGCAAACTTTTTAATAAAGTTATTACTATCGCCAATATATATGCTCCTAATTCCTGCCCCACCCAATTTTTCCTTCAATCCTGTAGCACCATCTCTGAATTATCTAGGGGTAGTCTAATTTTGGGAGGGGATTTCAATTTAGTTTTTGACCCCAACTTGGACTGTTCTTCGGGATCATCCGCGATCCCCCAGAGGGTTCTAAAAGCGATCAAATCCCACATCTCCAAGCTAAATGTCCATGATGCTTGGAGAATCCATCATCCCATGGTCAAGGATTATACGTTTTATTCATATCCCCACCAATCCTACTCCCGCATTGATTATTTGATGATCGATGTTACTAGCTTAGCCCTGGTCCAATCCACCAATATTATGCCCATCACGTGGTCTGACCATGCCATGATCTCCTGTTCCCTCAATTGGCCCACCTCTCAAAGACAGGAACGCATGTGGAGGCTTGATGAGTCGCTCCTGTCTGACCCTATAGTTAAAATACAAATAACTAAGAATCTTGAGTCCTATTTCCTTTCTAACACCACCCCAGATGTTTCTCCTCTCAATGTGTGGGAAGCCCGCAAGTGTGTACTTAGAGGAGAGCTCATAGCGATCAAAGCTGAAAGAAATAAACAAAACACCCTTGCACTTAAAAACCTCTTAGAAGAATTAGAAAAACTACAGGATTCCCATAAAAGATACCCCAATAGCCCTTCCCTACTCGAACATATTAAACACAAACAAAGTCAGCTGACCCTCCTTTTAGGTCTGGAGGCCAAACGTAGAGCTCTTTTCCTCAGGAGAAGGTTTTACGAAGGGGGTAATAAACAAGGCAAATTATTAGCTCGTCTACTACGCAGCAGAGCTTTGAGGGGTTATATTATGTCCATAAAAGACAAAACAGGCAAGACTTGGTCCACCTCTTCTGATATCGCGAACCAATTTCGTTCATATTACAAAGATCTTTATAACTTAGATAATAATAACACCCCCCCTTCCCCAGAAGAAATCACTGACTACTTGACCTCTCTACATCTCCCCTACCTAACGACAGAGCAAAAATCTGACCTGGAATCACCCTTCACTTTAAAAGAACTACAGAAAGCCATCCTCTCCTTCCCCCCGGGAAAGGCCCCAGGCCCTGATGGATTCGGCCATTCATATTATTCCAAATTTATAGATACCCTTGCCCCCCATCTGTTGGCCCATTTCACCGATATCGACAATAATAAATTCTTCTCTCCCCAATCCCTTCTAGCACATATCTCCGTAATTCCTAAACCTAATAAATCCCCTGAGTCTATTCCCAACTACAGACCGATTTCCCTGCTAAAGGAAGATGTAAAAATTTACGCCAAAATGATAGCAACTAGATTGAACCAACATCTCCCATCCTTAATCCATCAAGATCAGGTGGGGTTTGTTCCCTTCAGAGAGGCAAAGGACAATACGATCCGCAATCTCCACCTCTTATGGCATTCTAAAAAACAAAGCCTTTCCGCGATCTAGTTATCCACCGACGCGGAGAAGGCCTTTGACCGAGTTAGATGGTCCTTCCTCAAAGCCACCTTACAGACCATGGGGTTAGGAGAGCTCATGATCCACAGAATATTTGCCCTATACCATAATCCTAGTGCTCGAATTTCCTTAAATGGTATCCTTTCCCCGCCATTCCCGATTTCGAATGGTACTAGGCAGGGATGCCCCTTATCCCCACTATTGTTTGTATGTCTCTTGGAGACATTTGCCACTAGGATCAGACTAAACCCAGATATCAAGGGCATAACAGTTGGTGGTGAGACCTATAAATTATCCCTTTTTGCAGACGATGTGCTGTTCTCCCTTACTTCTCCTGACTCATCGATCCCTATCCTCCTAGAGGAACTTTCGCTCTTTAATAAACTAACCAACTTCCTCATTAACCAGTCCAAATCAGAATACATTGGAGTCTCACTACCTCATACTCTTGCACAACAAATTTAATTACTTTGCCCCTTCCGCAGGTGCAGAACCTCCTTACGATACCTAGGTATCCACCTCATTTAGGATTTAGAGACTATCTATAATCTAAACTATGCCCCCCTGAAGCTATCCCTGGAAAGGGAGCTCTCGTCATGGCACTCTAGACACCTATCCTGGATTGGCAGAATTAATGCCATAAAAATGACAGCCTTCCCCAGACTTCTATACCTGCTACAAACCCTCCCTGTCCCACTCCCTTCCCATTACCTTAAGAATATGCAACAACTATTTAGTTCATTTATATGGAGAGGCGGTCACTCAAGGATTAATAAGCAAATAATGCTAACCCCTCGTATACACGGCGGCCTCGGAGTCCCTAACTTAGAGATTTATAGATCGGCTATTTTCATCCAGCGAATTCTCGACTGGAGGGTTCATAAGACTCAGAATAGGTGGATCTTGCTTGAGGAACACTTACATAAAGACTTACACTTACATTCCATTTGCTGGACTCCCCGATCCACACCCACCGTTAAAAATTTAGGTAATCCTATCACCAAGGAAACCCTAACTCAATGGGAGAGGGCAAACGTAACCAATCCATACCTTTCTTCCAGAGCTTCCCCGCTCACCTTGTTACTACACAACCCAGAGTTTTCTCTGACCGAGCTAAGAACCCATTCCTTACATATTGACCCCTCCCCTGATGTGGCGGTTCACCACCTCTCTGATAAAGATCACCTACACTCTCAGGCAAAACTACAAGAATTAAACTATGACTGGGCCCATAACTGGTTTAATTACAGGAGATTTCACCATTATATCACTTCACATAAACATTATTACAATATGCTCAGACCTATGACTAAGCTTGAGACAATATTGTCATCCCCTATCTCCTTAAATCACACCCTGTCCAAAATATACTCTATATTATCCCATCCTCCCCCTGGCAACTTACCGGGAACTATTGAGTCCTGGGAGAGGGAACTAGGAGTCACCATCCTACCTCACACAGCAACCTCTATTTTTATTAACACCAAATCTTCTTCATCCTCAGCAGCTATGCTGGAGATGAACTATAAAATCCTCCATAACTGGTACCTCACCCCCAGACATTTGTATAAATTATACCCCACAACAAAGAACCGTTGCTGGCGCTGTGGCCACGTTGGAAGTGGCATGGGCCACATGTGGTGGTGGTGCAACAGCATAAACTCATAT